>NW_027618056.1:0-87007 GCF_964187855.1 Myxine glutinosa | reverse complement strand
ATAATTAACAAATAACACAACAACGTAAAGTAACATAACAAAGTAATAATGTAACGACCATAACCTAACAAATAACAGCAAAAGACAGACAAAATGTGCTCCATTACTACGCACCACTTTCAAAAACCACACAAATTACATACTTGATGCAAATATATATGTGAGCATTTTATATATTTAAAACATAGAGGCAATACCCCTGGGCTCACCTGGTGGAATAAACAGTATACTGCACTGACTAAAGGTATTTTAAACCAATTTCAATGCTTGTTGAAGACAGGGCAGCATGTAGAATCAGACTAACATAATCATAAGACTTTAAACAAACAAAAAAAATAAATACATATTTTGGGGGGAAACCCCCTCCCCTCCTCCCCCAATAGTACAGGCATTTTACGCAAAAAAAAAGGGTCAACCTCACACTAATTGCAACAGTAGCAAACTCAACTGATTTGTGTATCCTCAATATGTCCTGAATGAGGGCAAAAAAGTGTTAAGGAATTGCATGGGTGGAAAGTTTTGAAAAATGCATAAATATGATCCTGTGGCGGACACAAAAGCCCACTGGCGTGGTGACATCATTCCGTGCACCAAGTGGGCGGTGGCCATGCCCGAGGGGTAGGAGTGGCCTCATGATATACACCGGGCGCCCAGCCCGGAGCAGTTCAGTGTTACAGTGTGCTCTTACAATAAAGACGTTTATATGTTACCGCTTGTCCGCTTCCTCCTTGCTCACAAGCAGCGCGCGTAACGCCGCGCTTTACTGGTGACCCTCGACGTTGGATCTGCCGTAGCGATCCTTCCGAACACGACGCCATTGCAATGGCCAACGACAAGGCAATGGCGATTAAACTTCCCGAATTTTGGGAGGCCCAGGCCGAAGTCTGGTTCGTTCAAGCCAAAGCCCAATTTCAGCTTCGACGCCTCACCAACGACGACATGCGCTACTGCCATGTCGTCGCCTCCCTCGGGCCCGGCACGGCCGCTCGAGTTGTGTCCGTCCTTCGCCACCTACCGGACGGCCACAAGTACGAGGCACTCAAGCGAATACTCCTAGCCACCTTCGGCCTCACAGACGACGCACGGGCCGACCGCCTCCTGGATCTCCCCGAGCTCGGTGAGACGCGCCCGTCGGTCCGAATGGACCATATGCCGTCACTGTTGGGCGACGAAGCCCCCGGTTCGCTATTCCGGGCGCTTTTCCGGCGGCAACTTCCAGCGCAGGTTCGCCTCGCGTTGGCCGGGACCGAGCTAACGGAGCCCCGAGCATTGGCAGCCGAGGCGGACAGGTACTTCGCCGCTTCGGACACGCGGGCGAGCGTCGGCGTGGCCGTCACGGCCCTCGACGCTGATGTTCAGCAGCATATTCCACAGCATCAGCTTCTACAGCATACGCAGCATACTGATATGCACCTCGTGAACGCCGCCACGCCCCGCCCACCGCCGCGGCGAAAACCGCCACCGCGGGGAAACCCGCCAACTCCACCGGCCTGGCGGAGCCAGCCGCGCTCCTCCAGCTCCACCACCTGGTGCTGGTTCCACGCCAAGTTCGGCCACGAAGCTCGGCGATGTCATCTGCCGTGCTCCTCAACGGGTCGGGAAATGCCCGGGCCGGCGCTCAATAGTGGTGATGAGCGCCGGCCGTTCGAGCAGCCTGCTGTTCATAACGGACACCTTCTCCGGGCGCCGTTACCTGTGCGACACGGGAGCGCAGGTGAGTGTCATTCCCGCCGGCACGTCAGACAAGCACGCCACGGGTGGGGGCCCCGCGCTGCTTGCCGCGAACGGGACGCCCATCCGTACGTATGGAAAACGCTGCCTCTCTCTGCGGTTTGGAGGGCAGGTTTTCCGATGGACGTTCGTCACCGCCGACGTGCCCATGGCACTGCTTGGCGCGGACTTCCTGTGCGCTAATGGGCTCCTGGTCGACGTCAAGCGCAGACGTCTTGTCCAGGCCGAGACGTTCAGCTCGCTCGCTTGTGCGTTGCCCAGCTCAACGAGCGGCTTGCCAAGCGGCTTGCCGAACGATTCGGTTCCGGCCACGTTGGTCTGTACGCTTCCGGCAGCGGACGCATTCACCCGCCTCCTCGCCGGCTTCCCGGCCCTCACGCGGCCCACCTTCTCGGCGGGGGCCGTCAAGCACGGGGTGGCCCATCACATCCCCACCGTCGGGCCACCGGTCTACGCCCGGGCACGCCGCCTCGAGCCGACGAAGCTGGCGGTGGCAAAAGCGGCGTTCGCTACCCTGGAGCGACTCGGCATCGTTCGGCGCTCAGAGAGCGCTTGGGCGTCGCCGCTGCACATCGTGCCGAAGCCCGGCGGGGGATGGCGACCGTGCGGGGACTATCGCCGTCTCAATGACGCCACGACTCCCGACCGCTACCCCGTCCCCCACATTCAGGACTTTTCCGCCCGTTTGGCGGGCAGGTCCTTCTTCTCGAAGGTGGACCTCATACGCGGCTACCATCAGGTCCCCGTCAGGCCGGAGGACGTCCCGAAGACGGCGGTCATCACGCCATTCGGACTCTTCGAGTTCCTGCGCATGCCCTTCGGTCTGAAGAATGCGGCTCAGGCGTTCCAGCGACTGATGGACAGCGTCCTGCGCGACTTGGATTTTGTCTACGTCTACCTGGACGATATCCTCGTCGCCAGCGCGTCCCGCGAAGAGCACCTACGCCACCTCCGCACGCTCTTCGAACGCCTGGGCCAGCATGGCCTGATTGTGAACCCCGCAAAGTGCCGGTTCGGCGCCGCCACAATCGATTTTCTGGGGCACCGTGTCACCAGGCACGGAGCCGTCCCCCTGCCGGCCAAGGTGGAGGCGGTGAAGGGGTTTCCGCGCCCCCGCACGATCAGAGGGCTGCAAGAGTTCCTGGGCATGGTGAACTTTTACCATCGGTTCCTGCCCCGTATCGCCCAGCTCCTGCGCCCCCTGCACGAAGCTCTCCGAGGTAAGCCGGGCAAAGGCGACGTTACCTGGACCAAGCAGATGGACACGTTCACGGGCGCGAAGCTCGCCTTGGCTAACGCCACCATGCTCGCGCACCCGGCGCCCGATGCACCGATCGCCCTCACCACCGATGCCTCGGACTACGCGGTGGGCGCGGTGCACGAGCAATGGGTGCGTGGAGCTTGGCAACCGCTGGCGTTCTTTAGCCGGCAGCTTCGCCCGCCCGAACGCCGTTACAGTACCTTCGACCGCGAGTTGCTCGGACTTCACTTGGCGGTCAGGCACTTCCGCCATCTGCTCGAGGGCCGTGCGTTCACTGCCTTCGTCGACCACAAGCCGCTGATCTTCGCGATGGGCAAGGTCACCGAGCCGTGGTCGGCCCGGCAGCAGCGTCACCTCTCGGCCGTGTCCGAGTACACGACGGACATCCAGCACGTCGCGGGGAAGGACAACCCGGTGGCGGATTGCCTTTCCCGGGCCGTCGCCCACGCAGTCCACCTCGGCATCGACTATGCCCGGATGGCAGCGGACCAGGCCGCTGACCCCGACGTCCAGGCCTTGCGGACCGCCGTCACGGGCCTCCACGTCACCGAGGTGCCGTTCGACGGCGCGGGCGCGGCCCTCTTGTGCGACGTCTCCCTCGGGCGTCCTCGCCCCATCGTGCCCGCGGGCTGGCAGCGCCAGGTGTTTGACGCCATCCACGGCCTGTCCCACCCGAGCGCGAGGGCCTCCCAAAGGCTCATCGCCGACAAGTTCGTCTGGCATGGCGTCCGGAAGGCCGTCCGCGGCTGGGCCAGGACGTGCCTCGCGTGCCAGCGCGCCAAGGTGCACCGGCACACCCAGGCCCCGTTGGCCCCGTTCACGGTGCCGGAACGCCGGTTTGACCACGTCCACCTGGACCTGGTGGGACCTCTGCCCCCCTCGCGGGGTTTCACCTACGTCCTCAGCATGGTGGACCGCACCACCCGGTGGCCGGAGGCCGTGCCCTTGGCGTCGACAACGGCGGCCGATGTCGCGCAGGCTTTCATCGCCACCTGGGTCGCCCGGTTCGGCGCCCCCTCAGACATCTCATCCGACCGCGGCCCCCAGTTCACCTCGGAGCTCTGGGGGGCGGTTGCGCAGGGGCTCGGGGTCCGGCTGCACCGAACCACGGCCTACCACCCCCAGGCTAACGGCCTGTGTGAGCGATTTCACCGCTCGTTGAAGGCCGCGCTCCGGGCCACCCTCCGCGACGGTGGCTGGGTCGACAGGCTCCCCTGGGTCCTGCTGGGCCTCCGGACGGCGCCCAAGGAGGACCTGCGCGCATCCGCGGCGGAGTTGGTCTTCGGGCAACCGCTGCGGGTGCCGGGCGAGTTCCTCCCCGACTCCACGACACCATGGTCCGCGGCACAGCAGCGCTCCGCTCTGCAAGAGACCGCCCAGAGGTTCGCCCCGGTGCCAACGGCATGCCACGGGCACCCACCGACGCACGTTGCCCCGGAGCTTCGCACGGCGGAGTACGTCTTCGTCCGCCACGATGCCCATCGGACACCACTGCGGCCCCCGTACGACGGGCCTTTCCGCGTGCTGGAGACCGGGGCGAAGCACTTCACCCTGGACATCGGCGGTACTCCTGACCGCGTTTCGGTAGACCGCCTCAAGCCGGCCCACCTCGATGTGGACCATCCACCGCCAGTGGCCCGACCCCCACGTCGGGGCCGCCCTCCTGCGGGCGGACCCCCGGCACCGCCCAGCCCCGCCGCCACGCCGCCCCCCGGTCCTGCACCCATCCCAGGGGCAGCCAGGGGCATCCCACCTGGCATCCCTGCACCCCGGACGCCGCCGATCGCCAGGGGGCGCTTTGGCCGGGTCATTCGTCTGCCCCGCAAACTGGCCCTCCAGGTGCGCGGGAATTCTGGGGGGGGGGCGTGTGGCGGACACAAAAGCCCACTGGCGTGGTGACATCATTCCGCGCACCAAGTGGGCGGTGGCCACGCCCGAGGGGTAGGCGTGGCCTCATGATATACACCGGGCGCCCAGCCCGGAGCAGTTCAGTGTTACAGTGTGCTCTTACAATAAAGACGTTTATATGTTACCGCTTGTCCGCTTCCTCCTTGCTCACAAGCAGCGCGCGTAACGCCGCGCTTTAATCCTACCAAAAAACCGATTTTTAGCCCTTTCTGCTAGATTTGACTATGCTGTATTTTTTTCCTTGAAGCAAAAAAACATCTATATAACAATAGCGTCCGCTGATTGGACAGTCGAAGGCGACAGCAAGCCGTCCGCTGATTGGACAGTCGAAGGCGACAGCAAACCATCCGCTGATTGGACATTCGAAGGCGACAGCAAGCCGTCCACTGAGTGGACAATCCTGAGCATGCATTTGTGCCGGTGTCATCGATTGCGGTGTACGCTATACTAACCTCATCAGGTGGGTTTTCCATAATTTCCTCCAGCTATAATAGTTAGCTAGCTATTTATTACATTATGTTACATTGTACATATTCTGCTAACTGGTTTAAACACGCCGCGCACGCCACAACTACAGTGCTCTTTTCTGAGTTATGAACCCTCTAACATCCTCTGCACATCCCTGACTAGGATCCAGTTCCAAACATGCACGTTTTCAACCGTGCGTGCACATTTTTCAACGTGCATATTTTTTTTCCACTTTCAGGAAATGGAGGCATATGAACAGTGTGTCATTTGCAAGCAGTCTGGACGGAGGAGGGTCGTCAGTATCAACACTTGGAGAGAAGGGAAGTTCATCTATCAACCAGGCCAGTAAAAAAAGGGGAGACAATATTCATGCTGTACCTGGTGATAAGATACACAAAGACTGTCACTGGACATACATTAATCCACAACAGATAGCCAAGGACACCAGGCAACAAGAGTCAGAAACAAGTACAAGCAGTGAGAGTCCTACACTAAGATCGACTACAGGGAGGTTCTCTTACAGTACTGATTGCCTGTTTTGTGGCACACGAGCTCAGTTTGGAAAAAAGAGAAAGAAGCCAAGTGAAGTCAGTGTTTTCCAAGTCAGGACAATTGAATTCAAGGACACGCTTTTGGCAACATGTCGTGCACGAGGTGATGACTGGTCAGAGACTGTGAAGGCACGGATTCTGCATGTGCATGACCTACATGCAGCAGATGCAGTCTACCACCAGACTTGCAGTGTGAATTTTCGCACATACAAGCAGATACCAGTAGCGTATCAGACAAACACAGAAGACTCCAAGAGGAGGAAGGCTGGTCGGCCTGTCGTTGATGAGAGGACAGCAGCATTCTTGGAGGTTGTGAAGTATATAGAAGAAAATGATGACGAGCAGATCACCATAAATGATCTAATTGACCTCATGCAGCAGAAGCTTGCACACAGTGAACATGAACCATACGGTTACACCCATATGAAGAGGAGTCTGCAAAAACACTTCGGTGAGAAGATAATATACACCGAGATCAATGGGAAACCAAATGTGGTTACCATCAGGACAACAGCCAGGGTGGTGCTGCAAGACTACTATGAGACACAGCAGAAACAAACAAACACAGAAGATCAAGAGAAGATCAAGCTTGTGCAGGTAGCTGCAAAGCTCATCAAACAAGATACCAAAGACATCGGGTTATCCTATGAGTCTTACCCAGCTCTTGATGACATAGAATCGCAAGAGGCTGGCGTCAGATTTCTTCCAGATACTCTTCGCGTGCTCCTGGAAGAACTATTTGCCGGGACCAAAACTCAAGCCAAAGTGGCGGCAATTGGACAAGCAATGATGCAGGCAACTAGACCAAGAGTCATGTTAGCACCACTTCAGTTTGGGGTGGGCGTGCAACTATATCACCACTTTGCATCGCGGTTCCTCATTGATACTCTTCATCACCTTGGGTTTTGTTGCGCATACCAGGAGGTGCACCAGTTTAAACGAAATGCAGCCAAATTCCATGGAACAAACATTCCTGACCTATCGACAGAGTTTGTCCAATATGTAGCTGACAATGTCGACCATAACATCCGCACGCTTGATGGCCTTGGTACATTCCATGGTATAGGAATGATTGCAGCCATAACCCCTGGAATTAGATCAAGGCAGCCAATCCCCAGGATCAAGGCTACTTCCTTGGATGTGGCAATGGTTGGAAGGGTACAAGTACGGTACCACAAAGACGAAAGGCACAATTTGACGGCACTGACCTACCAGAAGCTTGTCAACCTTCAGGTCCAGAACAGCTGTGAAAATCTTGATGTCCTGTGGAAAGCATCCATCCTCTTTGGGTCTCCCAGACCTGCATGGTCAGGAATGATGCAGTTTGTGCATTATGGCGACCACCCTGGCAAAGCAACTGTTATGCTTCTGCCGATGATCGATCTGAATCCCAGTGATAGCACATGCATATTCTCGACCCTGACATTTGTTAGTGAGCATGCACGATGCCACAATGTCACCCCAATAATCACGTTTGATCAGCCACTCTGGTGGAAGGCTCTCATGATTATCAACTCTGAGCCAATGGAAAGTGATCTGAGACGAATAGTCTTGCGTTTGGGTGGCTTCCATGCAGAAATGAGCTTCCTCGGTTGCATCGGACACTTGATGGCCTCATCTGGGCTACAAGAACTGCTGGAGTTGATCTATGCCCCAAATGCAGTAATCCACATGATGTGTGGCAAAGCTGTTGCGCGAGCAGTTCGTGCACACTCAATTGTTGATGCAGCCCTCAATGCACTGATGCTATCAAACGTGTTCGATTTCCATCTACCACAGCAATCTGGAACTCCAGACAACAGTAAGGATGGAGAGTCAGAGTCAGCCGAAGCAGCTGCAGCTGCAAGGCCACCGGCTCATCAGATAACAGATGGAAGCAGAGATGCGGACCTGGAGGGAGCTTATAAGATCTATGAGAAGCTGATAAATGGGGCTATATCTGCTGAAGAAGTTTGTCAGTCTGAAGTTCTAGTGAGAATCAAAGACCGCCTTCAAAAGCACATCGAGTCCACCAAGAAGTCCTCTAGAACTTCAGCTCTCTGGGTTCAGTACATGGACATGCTGGACATCCTACGAAAATACATCAGTGCAGAACGCACTGGAAACTGGGCCTTACATCTGCAGGCTATCCAGGACATGCTACCCTATCTGGCAGCATCAGGACACAATCTTTACACCAAATCTGCCAGGGTGTACCTTCAGCAGATGCACAACCTCAAGACTGAACACCCAGAAGTCCAACAACGTTTCGAGGAAGGGTTCCACGTGATTCGGCGAAGCGATCGCCTATGGGCAGGTCTCTCACCTGACCTGGTCATTGAGCAGGTTCTGATGAGAAGTTTAAAAACCAGTGGTGGGCTCACACGAGGGCGAGGGATGACGGAGCAACAGCGTCTGTTGTGGCTGCTATCGATGCCCGCCTGTGCAGAAGTAAACCAGGCAATGGAGGGACTCACGGGGGTCAACTACAACACTGGAGAGCAGAACAAAGACATGACCAAAGCAAGGCAATCCCGTGACTGGAAGGACACACTGACAGTTCTCAGGTATCTACAGGAGCACAATCCATTCAGCAATGACCCTAGTTTCCGGAATATTGCCGCTGGGGAGAATGCCCTTTCCACCGTCAACGTTGATACAGCACAGTCCGTTGGCACTGCGATACTGAAGTCCATGGATGGACTAACACCTGCTGAGTTCACCTTCAAGAGGAAGGATCAAGCTGTCACTCTCGGCATGAAGTCTTCTGTAAGGATCGATGGAGACCAAATTCAAGTTGATCCACAGCTTCTCTTCCAGAGACTGGTCATAGTGGCACAGAACAGTGATGCACTCGAGTCAGCCCTCAAATATGAGCTATGTAGCTATCCCCCAGCCCTATTTGATTCCTCTCTACTGCTTCGAGAAGCAAAAAAGCCAGCCCTCGCCGACGCCATCTGGGGTCTTATCGGGCCTCATGTTCCAGCAGATAACGTAGTTGATGGCTGCCAGTATGTCTTGGATGGTGGAGCACTTCTTCAACGTATCCCATGGTCCCATGGATCTACTTATAAAGACATATGCCACCAGTATACGGAGTATGTAACGAAGAAGTATGGCAAGGCTGTCGTGGTGTTTGATGGGTATGAAAGTAACAACACAAAGGACATGACACACCACAGACGGTCAAAAGGGAAGATTGGTGCCACTGTGACATTTACAGCCGACATGATTGTCACAATGCAGAAGGAACAGTTCCTGGCCAACAGGCAGAACAAGCAGCAATTTCTTTCCATGTTAAGTGAAGAACTGCAGAAGGCAAACTGTGAGACATACCATGCCTCAGGAGATGCTGACCTGCTGATTGTGCAGAAAGCTGTGCAGTGTGCTACCACCAACAATACTGTGCTAATGGGGGATAATACAGACCTCTTAGTCCTTCTCTGCTACCATGCAAGCCTGGACTCCCATGACCTGTTCTTTTGTTCTGAGTCAAGGAAGACAACAAAGAAGCCTCGCATTTGGAACATCAAGGCTACAAAACAACTACTTGGCCCAGACATATGTAGGCACATCTTGTTCTTACATGCAGTTCTTGGATGTGACACTACATCTCGCCTCCACGGGATCGGGAAGGGAGCTTCCCTCAAGAAATTCAAAGAAAGCGACATATTCCGAGAGCAAGCCGAGGTGTTCTGTGCACATTCAGCCTCTACAGATGATGTGGCAGAAGCAGGAGAGAAAGCGATGGTGATTCTCTACAATGGAACATCAACTGACACCCTGGACTCCCTCCGATATCATCGGTTCTGTGAGAAGGTGGCATCTAGCTCTACTTACGTTCAGCCACAGGTCTTACCACCAACATCAGGAGCAGCAAAGTTTCACAGCCTGCGTGTCTACTTGCAAGTACAAGAATGGAAGGGATCTACATCTGGTACATTTACATTTTACTGTGTGCCCTGATTGCTGCTATGTTTATTCTTGTATTTTAGTATATTAATTTCAGTTAATATATTAAGTTCAATTACTGTGATGTTCTGTGTATCTTGTGTATTATTTTCACTACCTTCTGTATCATTGCTGCTGTGACAAAACCAAATTCCCTGTCTTATCTTACAGATGGACCTCGTCCTACAGAGTGGGGATGGCAGAAGTGTGTCGAGGGGTTTGTGCCAGTTCAGACAACCCTACCCCCTGCTCCTGAAAAGCTTCTGCGGGTCATCAAGTGCAACTGCCAGGCTGACTGCAGCACCCTGAGATGCACATGCAAAAAGAACAATATCGAGTGCACTCCGGCATGTGGAAACTGCAGGGGATCCAGCTGCACTAACTCAATACAGATGCCCTGTGACGACGATGATGACATTGTGTAGTGTTATATGTATTCTGTACACATATTTAATTGGTTCAATCGTTTGATCAACAGTTGATCAGTTATGTGATGATGTGATCACAATAAATTCTCATCACTGATACTCTCTCTGTATGTTTTTTTTGCTTCAAGGAAAAAAATACAGCATAGTCAAATCTAGCAGAAAGGGCTAAAAATCGGCTTTTGGGTAGGATCATATTTATGCATTTTTCAAAACTTTCCACCCATGCAATTCCTCAACACTTTTTTTTCCTCATTCAGGACATATTGAGGATACACAAATCAGTTGAGTTTGCTTCTGTTGCAATTAGTGTGAGGTCAAGTCACATTATTACTGGACTACAACCCCATATACCTCCTCAGACCCCAATTTTTCTAATGCCAGGAACAAACGGTACATCACGGGTGATGAAGGTCGTGGTGAAGTGTCATCCAAATTGTGTGTGTAGTTTATGAGAATAAAGCAAATATTTATTTTGGGGGACAACCCCCCAATAGACCCCCAAAGGGGCAGATTATTTTAATGCCGTGAACAAACTTTGGTACATCATGGGGGATGAAGTTTGTGGTCAAATTTCATCGAAATAGTGTGTGTAGTTTCAGAGGAAAAAGCACATTCCTATTTTAGGGGTGGGGGTCAAACCTGGATCCACGTTGACCCCAGGTAGACCCCCTTAGACCCCGACTTTTTAAATCCCGTGAACAAACTTTAGTCACAACACAACAAATATCATTTGTGCCAAATTTGGTCACAATCCCATCAGCGGTTTTGGAGGATTAGTTTCAAGTGTTTACGGACGGACTGACGGACGGATGACGCGCCATCGCATAAGCTCCCCTGAACTTCGTTCCAGGTGATCTAAAAATGAGGACACAATTAGCTTCTTACCTGTTAAGTTTCACAACTCGGTGAGTGCAAATAAAGATTTTTTTTTTTTTTGGATACAGGATCGAGGCTCGTGAAAGAGCGAACATTTATCACACACAAAATCAAAGACACAAAAAACATATAATAAGGGGAGCGGTAGACAAGATGGGGAGAGAAGGGGAAGCACAAACACAACATTTGAGAGCAGGGACATCGGGAGATCTGTGGGAGGGAGAGGGCTTGGGGGGAGGAGGCATGGGAAGGGGGTTGGGGGGAGAGTGGGAGACGTATAAAACACAAGGACACCAAGGACTTCCAGGAAAGAAGTTGGTATTTCAAAAAAGTGGATCTGGGCTGAAATTAACAGGGGTAGAAAAGATCAAGGTTTTGGATGGGGGAAGATAAGAGATGGTGGTGAACAGCTGTTTTAAAAACCTGGAGGGAGGAGTGGGATTGAAGAGAGTGAGGGAGTTTGTTCCAGAGGCAGGAGAAAAGAGGAATGAAGGTGAGCAGAGAGTCTTGATTTTGTCAGTTTAACCATAAGAGGGTTGCTGGCAGATCTTGTGCGACCTGTAGGAATATTTGGGGGACAGAGCCCAGAGAGAGCTGGGGGAGCAAGGCCGGAGAGGAGTCGGTAGAAGACAGAAAGACTACCACCCTGCCTGCGGTGAGTAAGTGAAAGTCCCTCGGAGTTAGCTTCATAGCGGGAGATTCCAATGATTCCGAAAGCTTTGGTTTCAACAGCGTGAAGCCGAGCTAGGTGTGAGGCAGGAGCACCAGCCCATAGGGGAGAACAGTATTCCATTGAGCTGTGGATGAAAGCCTTGTATGTGGTGAGGAGCTCAGGTGTGCCAAGGAAGGACTTCACCCGACGGAGGATGCCCAGTCGGCGACAGGCTTTGGAGGCCTAGATTGGAAATGTGGTTTTCCCAGGAAAGATCATGGCAGATAGTGAGACCCAAAAGGTTGAGTGACAGAACTTCTTGGAGAGGATTGTTCAGAAAGTAGATGGGAGGATTGTCCAGTCGGTCTTTTTAGAGAGACATAGTAAGAGTGTGAGATTTGTCACGATTGAAAGACATGTTCCACTTGTTTGACCAGTCTGTGATTTTGTCCAGGTCTGCAGAGAGCGAGGAGGCTGCAGACTGCCGATCTGAAGGATGAGGAATGGAGCGGCAGAGAGTGGAGTCATCAGCAAAGAGGTAGAGAGGATTTTCAAGAGAGTCAGAGAGGTCATTGATACAACAACAACAACAACAACAACAGGCATTTTAAGGCCATTTTCCCTGCAAGAGCGGGGGTTAGCCTTGCGGTCTCCATGACAATGTTCTCCATTTTGCCCTATTTTCTGCATCTCCCCTTGTTAACCCCCTTGCCCGCATTTCTTCTTCGACCATCTTTAGCCAAGTCTTTCTCGGTCTTCCCCGTCCACTACTTCCTTCTGCATTCATTTCCATCACTCTTTTCAAGCAGTCACTTTCATCCTTCCTCAACACATGACCAAACCATCTCAACATGTTTCTCTTCACAGCATCCATCACAGGCTCTCTTCCCATCATCTTTCGCAATTCATCATTTGTCTTCCTCTCTCTCAACGATACTCCACACATCCACCGAACCATTCGCATTTCCACCCTTTCCAGCCTCCGTTGCTGCTCTACGTTCATTACCCATGTCTCACTCCCATAAATCATAACACTTCTCACACATGCAGCATACACCTTTCCCTTCAGCTTCAATGACACTCCCCTCCTCGTCAGCACACCACTCAGTTCCAGAAACCTCTTCCATGCACATCTCACTCGAGCAACCGTTGCCGAGTCTGATCCACCTTCTCCATTCAGCATGTCTCCAAGGTAACAAAATGTTTTCACACCTTCCAGCTTCACGCCATCTCCAAGATCCAACTCAACATTTCCTCCATCTGCAGCTCCCTCTGTGCACACCTTACACTTGAATGTAGCTGCCACACTGGTTAATGGCCCTCTCAAACCACTACATTTTTGATGAACTCACTCAGCGCACATTGTACATTGAATGGAATTCACTCCGACACCATTCCTGCACACAGCACACGGCCACTTCCCAGTTCTTTCCACCTCACCACATGCTTTACCACTTGCCATCAACTTCGTTTTTCCGATATTCACCTTCAGACCTTTTGTCTCCATACATTCCTTCCACTTGTTCATCTTCTCCTTCAGTCCATCCATACTTTCTGCAATCAACACCAGATCATCTGCATACAACAACTCCCACGGAAAAAACCAGAAAAAGCACAGGGCCCACAACACTGCCTTAGGGAACTCCAGCCTGAACAGGAAGGGGAGATGAGAGAAACCCATTCAGGGCCACACCTTGACTATGACTAGAGAGGAAGTCCGCAAGCCATGCGTGGAGATTTGCATGGATACAATAGGAGAGTCCAGGAGCAGCTGGGTACGACTGGGTACGATGGGTACAGAGAGCGATGTGTTGGGGACACAAGATTTAGAGGCAAACACAGAGTTGAGGCATTCAGCTTTTTCATGAGCGGATTCAGCTGTGTAGCCGTTTGAGGTAAGGGAGGGGATGGAGGGGGAACAAACACCAGAAACAGATTTGACCAGACGTCACCAGGATTTGGAAGAGGGAGACAGATTTAAGAGTTCAGTCTTGAAGAGAGGAGAGATATTGTTTTCTGGCTCTCCTGAGGGTGGACACACACTTGTTTCGGGCTTTGTGAAAGGAAATGAGATATGATTTGAGGATATGATTTTTTTTCTTCTAAAAACAAAAATAATAAGAAAACCCCTAATCGTAACCCAAACAGCACGGAAACTGCTGTAGGTCTCTTAGAAAACGTATTGTTACGCAACCGCGATTAACACCACAGTTGCGGATGGCCGATTGCGAGGCTTTACACTCCCGAGGCGAAAACCCAATGGCGGATTCCAAATCAACACAAAGTTAAACGCGCGGAATGGCGGACACAGCAAGCTCTGCAGCCTTATCTATTAAAATGAAACACCCAGGAAACTGCGTTCAGATATATATAGAAAATAATACAAGGATTTATTCATGAAAAGTAGACAGTGAAAAAGCACGCGCCGGTAATACTAATAACTAATAAGAAGCCTAAATTGGGATCCCACACACAACAGATATCAAACACGATACGAGGGAGATGAATACGAAAATAACACGTCTTTTAGTTTTATGCAAAGTGTATTCGCGGGTACGGCCTTATCTCATCCTTGTCGTCTTGGTGGCCGCCGTCCAACACTCGGCTCCTTTCGTCCCGCGGCACGCCTCGCTCCAAGTTCCACGGCCCCAAGCACCACCAGGCCTCGTCGGTTCAACGGCACACCCACACCACGAGCTCCCTTGCTCCAAAGGTCCCACGCAGGGCTGCACAAAGCAAACGACTCCACTTGACTCGACTCTCTGCGGGAGTGCTGGTGCGGGAGTGCTGGCAGCCAACTGCCAAGTGCCAAGTGCCAGCTGCCAACTCCTCAGTGCCAACACTCAGTGCCAACTCTCAGTGCCAACTCCCCCAAAAGGCGTCCGACCGTCGATCATATCTCTGGCCGATGACGTCACATTGGCGCACTCCTCAGCCAATAAAAAACCTCCCAACTCGCCGGCTCGCCCAGGTCACGCCCTCTGCGGCATCACTCCACTCTCCCGTCCCCGACCCCCGCGGTCCTTGTGTTATAACACGTGCCAGGCGAGGTTTGTAGGCCTTGGAGGTGTAAACGGTGGCGGCCAATTGTGGCGGTGGTTTTGGCCTGGTTTCCTGTCCGTTTGTTCCGAAGTCATTGTCAGGGAAAGGAATTATTTAATGTTGCGCTAAGGACCTAACTAATGTTTATGTGGTTTGGAGTGCCATAATGGACAAAGGTTTGACTACTAGGTGAAACTCACAGGGGCGTTACCTTTAATCCCTCACTATTTAACACCCGAATCTCCAGGTAGATCCACAATCATACATATTACCCCGACAAACGCCTAAACATCAAGAACTTATTACATGTAGAGTCCCTGTCACGACAGTCGAATACCTACCTATCAGATCTACCTCGCTCTAGATGTTGCTCTACCAAAATTCATAACAGTATAATAAATTGTATTTAAATCGATAGATGTGGGAAAATTACACGTCCAGACCAAGAATCAAACCCAGGACCCAGGTCCATTCCTGGTCTGGGCATGTAATTTCCCCACATATATCAATTTAATTATTTAATCCTGTTCATTAATGTAATTGTTTCACTACGCCCCCAGTGGTGTTTATAATAGAGGACATGGATTTGTCCCCCCATTGGAGAAAGACCCTCTCGTGTTCAGGCCGTTGGTGCTCCTAGGGTTGGCAGCGAGTACTCCGGAAACATTGACGAAAAGAGAGTGGCAATCATATGTGTGGGAAAATTGCCTGCTCAGTCAGGGTCGCCCAGATAGCAGAGCACTGGTACGGTTTTCCAGAGGACCTGGGTTCAATTCCTGGTCTAGGCACGTAATTTTCCCACATATATCAATTTGATTATTTATGATGCTATTCATTCATATAATAAATTATATCTACCTCAGGGATTAGCCAAAGCAGGCCAAAACTTTTTGGATGAGGATGTGAGATAATGGTGGAATATCAGGTGACGTGTGTACTTAAAGAATAACAGTTTATAGAAACAAGACAAAGGACGACGAAAACCGAGAATCCATGTATAAAAATGTATGTATGTATGTATGTATGTATGTATGTATGTATGTATGTATGTATGTATGTATGTATGTATGTACACCTGTTAAAATGCAACTTCTGGCTCATTTGTATTCTGTGCAAGACAGATGGAATCAATTCACAGACACATTTCGGTTGAGCAGAAAAGCTATCCCATGAGGGACTATATCCAAATCGCATGTCATCAATGGAATAGTAACAATGAACTGAAGCTCCACACCAGCATCTGGTACAAATATCCTGACTGTACCAAATGAATGTAATTGTATCACCCATTGCAATGGCTAGGCATGCGAGGCTGGGTCAGCTGCCTCTGCATTCTGATGATTGTGTGCGTCTTGCTGTTTTTCACCTTCCTCAAATTTACGATCCTAGTGAGCAGCCATCAACAAATAATACTCAAAGGATCATCTTTGTGATGACACACTGCAAGATCTTGATGATGCACTGCACTGCAAGTGTTTTTAATCGAAATGCATCAAACATCCACATTAATTGTGGTGGAATATCAGGTGACATCTCTTATCTTCCCCCATCCAAAACCTTGATCTTTTCTACCCCCACTAATTTCACCCCAGATTCACTTTTTTGAAATACCAACTTCTTTCCTGGAAGTCCTTGCAGTGTCCTTGTGTTTTATACTTCTCCCATCCCCCTTTTATACTTCTCCCGTCCCACGCCTCCTCCCCCCAAGCCCTCTCCGTCCCACAGATCTCCCAATGTCCCTGCTCTCAAATGTTGTGTTTGTGTGCTTCCCCTTCTCTCCCCATCTTGTCTACCACTACCCTTATTATATATTTTGTGTGTCTGTTTGATTTTTTTGTGTGATAAATGTTAGCTCTTTCACGAGCCTCGATCCTGTATACAAAATAAATAAATAAATAATAATAATAATAGCGCTTTTCTATAATTTTCTGCCAACCTCGATCTTCCATGAGTGTAGATCTTGCGCACGCACAGGCATACATACATCCAACTTTACAAAATGCCCTGAAAAGTGGTGTAAAAGGAAGTGTTACAACTACTTTTACACCACTTTTTAATCGACACCCTATTCTATATCGATGATTCCTGATCCCATCAACGGCACCCGATTAGATTTAGACAAAATTCCCTTTTCAAACCAGACAAAATTTTAGACAAAAGACAAAAGACCCAAAAAAGTTTTAGACAAAAAAAATTTTTTAGACAAAATATCACAAAATTCCCCTTTCATCATTGCCTTTAACCAAAAAAACATAATTCCAATGAAAATAAAAACATTCAGGAGGAATCTTTCAACCAATGAGAAGACTTCACGTTATTGTTTGGCGAGGGATAAAACACTGCACTGCTAAGGAGCTTAAAAGGCTAATAACAAAGCAAGTCTTCTGTCTCTCGATCCTTGTAACATCTGCATCTGTCAGTGTTGAGTATTACGAGTATCTACAATGACCAATGTTACTCCTGTACAACTGTTCCGAATACCCTACACAATTTTTGCAGCAGCCAGATGTAAAAAAACAAAATTGGTTGAACTATGCTTTGAATTATCTGTTTCAAAGACACTTTGCCTTCTTGTCTTAGACTCACACTTTGCTTCCACAATCCTTACAACACAGGGTTTTGGACTCGGCAAGGTATTAATCCAAGCGGATTTTGGTGCGCTCACGAATGCATTGCGGCAAAAAGCATTTCCATATTGGCAAAAACATCCCTGGTCTCTCCCTGCAGCACTTGGAAAAGTTGTCCTGTTGAGCACAGATCTTCGATGGCATACAAGCTTTGCTTTTTACACATTGGACTTGCACATTTAGAAATCACCACAAGTGATAACGAATGCTGCCTGCTTGGGTGGGTTAATGATGCAATTAAAAGCATGTGAAAATGTTCAGTTGTTAATGTGGAGTGCATGGAGAAGCTTTTCATTCATTTATTGGATAATAAAGGGGAGGCTGTTAATAGAGCATGAATGAAATCAAAGGTTATCAAAATCAAAATCTATCTATCAAAATCAAAATCTATCGAAATCAAAATCAAAGAGGTGCAGCTGTAGTTAGTCTGCAGGCAGTTGAGGCATGGGACAGTGGGTAATGCAGGTTAAATCTTGCTACCTTGCAGGACTCAGACTTACTTTCCAAATGACTGTGAAAAGCCAGGATCCGATTGTCGAGAGACTAACCCTGCTTTGAGACGAGCACTGCAAGCAACCCAAGTGGGGGGAAAGGGGTGTGAGTTGTGGTCGAAACATCTGTTCCTGCCGTTGCACCTGTAAGACCCAGTCAAGATACAGGCCTACCAGGACCAAGCAGACCTAAAAGGTTGCTGACCTCCAAGTCAGTGAAATTAGCATCTCTTGAAACAGAAAAAGCTTGCGGCTCACACACAGACACTGATCACATAGGCCTTGCTTTTACTGTACCAATTGCTCACACGTGTTCACGAGATAGTATGGTAATGTGATTGCAGTATATAGATTCAGAAATTTGGAGAGTAATGGCAATGTGAAAATAATTGTATAATTGCAATGTGAAGTACCACCATAATTTTTTTTTTTTTTTTTTTTTACAATAAAACCAAGTAATAACATTCAGAGTAACATGCAAGAACAGCCAAAACATACTTACACATCACTGGCAATTGAAGAGTTTCGGGACATAGACTTTGGAGAAAGGTCGTAGTCGCTGTCAGAGCGATACAGGAAAGACTCCCGCCTCTGGCTGTGTGGGAAAGTTGTTTGAAGAACCAGGCCAGATCCAGGGCTTGCTTGTGGGTCCAGGGGACTACGGCCCGGAGAGGTGCCATTTTCCACATCAAAGCTGTGGAAAGAAGAGAGCCAGGAATATGAGACATGGTAAGAAGATAAATCGACACCACAGACTGAAATTATGTTCATCCCCTAACAGAGTTTTATCTGGCACGCAGTTCTTATAAATGAAATGCCAGGCAGGATCTGACAAAATTCCCCTGGCATGTACCGCTCAGCCATTCATATATGTATACGTCGGCATATCTGCCCGGCAAAAGTGCAAAGTCCTCTGCTGTGGAAAGAAGATCGAAAGGAACTGAACTCATACACGAAACGTACAAATTATTATTTGCAAGACGTCCTGATGAACTCCTGTCTCTTTGATCAAATTCCATCATGTTGTGCCGAGATGACGTGCGCAATGAACTCCAATGCACATAATTAAGATCAAGTGACTTGTGCAGCCGAATAAGACCTCAAAGCAAGTTGCGTTCTATTCCAAGTGGTAACATGTTGGAAAACCAGGGATGGGTAAACCTTTTCAATACACAAGAGTATTTCGGAATGAAAAGGGCTGAAGTTTTGAAACACAAGCAGCAAAGTTACCGGCAGTTTGGCACAGTGCCCTACACAAGCAGGCATTTTACCAAACACGGAATAGCTGGCTCGTGATTCCCCGGCCCTACTACCATTGCAGAAGCGCTTCTCAGGTGAACATAGATGCGTCTCATCAGAAAAAAAAATAGAGAAACGAAAACACAATCCATCAGAAACAAATTTTAAAAACATCATAAGCAAATTAAAAGCAAAAACTGCGAACAACCAAGTAAACGGGGAGGGGCGACTAACTGGTTAAAACTAACCGAGGATATGATGTGTGAATAAACCTGGAATTAAACCCTTTTAGCTATTGGTGACAGAGGACATGCAAAGGTAGATCAGCTTTCGACACCAAAACACAATCATGTTCCTTGCCAAATCCCTAAAAGTCAACAATTAATATTTATAGCAGATGTGGCGTAAACAACTCGATACACTAAGATAAGGTATTTTTAACAAGGTACAAAAAAGCTTGCTCAATCTTTATCTGATCCCATGACTCACAGATTTCCTCGCTTGCCCCCTCACAGCTCCTTGTCGTCCAGCCCTCCAAACCTCCAAGCTTGCCACCTTGCTCACTTGCCCCTCCAAGCACCTTGTTTACTCATCAAAGCCTCTTGTCATCTCCTCCAAGCCCCTTTCTTGTCACCAAGCCCCTTAAAGTACCTCATTCCCCAACTTGCTCACTTTCCACAACAAAATTCCTCTCTCGTCACCTTGACTAACTCTACTCCTCAAATCCTTTCACTCACCATCTAGCTCACTCGCATCCCTCGGGCCTCACCCAGCCCCCTCACATGCCCATGGCAACTCGCTTCTCACATGGCAATTCACACCCTCACTCAGGCCTCATTGTACCTCAGTTACTCACTCACCCCGTTGCTCATCCTCTGCAGCACCTCAGTCTCTTACTCCCTCACTCACCCAGTCACTGCACATCAATCTCTCTCCAGCTAACATGCTGCACCTTAAGTCTCTCCCTGCACCACAGTCTCTCCCTTACTCACTTGGAACACTATAGTCTCTCCCTGCCCCCCAGTCTCTCCCTCCCTCACTCACCCAGTCACTGCACATCAATCTCTCTCCAGCTAACATGCTGCACCTTAAGTCTCTCCCTGCACCACAGTCTCTCCGTTACTCACTTGGAACACTATAGTCTCTCCCTGCACCCCAGTCTCTCTCTTACTCACTCAGAACACTAAAGTCTCTCCCTGCACCCCAGTCTCTCCCTTACTCACTCAGAACACTAAAGTCTCTCCCTGCACCCCAGTCTCTCTCTTACTCACTCAGAACACTAAAGTCTCTCCCTGCACCCCAGTCTCTCCCTTACTCACTCAGAACACTAAAGTCTCTCCCTGCACCCCAGTCTCTCTCTTACTCACTCAGAACACTAAAGTCTCTCCCTGCACCCCAGTCTCTCCCTTACTCACTCAGAACACTAAAGTCTCTCCCTGCACCCCAGTCTCTCTCTTACTCACTCAGAACACTATAGTCTCTCCCTGCACCCCAGTCTCTCCCTCCCTCACTCACCCAGCCACTGCACATCAATCTCTCTCCAGCTAACATGCTGCACCTTAAGTCTCTCCCTGCACCACAGTCTCTCTCTTACTCACTCAGAACACTAAAGTCTCTCCCTGCACCCCAGTCTCTCCCTTACTCACTCAGAACACTATAGTCTCTCCCTGCACCCCAGTCTCTCCCTTACTCACTCAGAACACTATAGTCTCTTCCTGCACCCCAGTCTCTCTCTTACTCACTCAGAACACTATAGTCTCTCCCTGCACCCCAGTCTCTCCCTTACTCACTCAGAACACTATAGTCTCTCCCTGCACCCCAGTCTCTCCCTTACTCACTTGGACCACTATAGTCTCTCCCTGCACCCCAGTCTCTCCCTGCACCCCAGTCTCTCCCTGCACCCCAGTCTCTCTCTTACTCACTCAGAACACTATAGTCTCTCCCTGCACCCCAGTCTCTCTCTTACTCACTCAGAACACTATAGTCTCTCCCTGCACCCCAGTCTCTCTCTTACTCACTCAGAACACTATAGTCTCTCCCTGCACCCCAGTCTCTCCCTTACTCACTCAGAACACTATAGTCTCTCCCTGCACCCCAGTCTCACTCACTCTGAACACTATAATCTCTCCCTTACTCACTAGAAACACCATAGACTCTCCCTGCACTTCAGTCTCTCTCTTACTCACCTGGAACACTATAGTCTCTCCTTGCACCCCAGTCTCACTCACTCGGAACACTATAATCTCTCCCTTACTCACTAGAAACACCATAGTCTCTCCCTGCACTTCAGTCTCTCTCTTACTCACTTGGAACACTATAATCTCTCCCTGCACCCCAGTCTCTCCCTTACTCAATTGAAACACTATAGTCTCTCACTGCACTTCAGTCTCTCTTTATCCATTCCGTTTTAATTATTTTTCTGCCTGTCCCCCATCTCCATCTCTCTCTCTGTGTGTCTCTCTGTGTGTCTCTCTGTGTGTCTCTCTGTCTCTCTCTCTCTCTCTGTCTCTCTCTCTCTGTCTCTCTCTCTCTGTCTCTCTCTCCCCCCCCCCCTCTCTCTCTCCCCCCTTTCTCTCTCCCCCCCCTCTCTCTCTCTCTGTCTGTGTCTCTATCCTTTATGCTTTTGTAAATGGGACGAGTACCTTACATACTTGACAGGGTGCCACTTGCCATCGCCAAATGTGAAGGGCATCACATTCTCTCGGCAACTTGGAGACGGTGGTGGGAGTTGAGAAAGCACGACCATAGAGGTGCCACGCCGCTTTGAAAGTGTCACAGGTTCCATAGCAGTGGAAAAGATCGGCAGATATGCAGGTGAAATAAAATTACCAGACAAGCGTAGTCCAACGGGTCTAGCGTCAGGTGGCACAAATAATGGAGACTGTTGTCCCGTGTCCTGCCTTTACTTTCTTCTCTTTACACTCATATTTTACTTCCTCTGACGCTTGTGAGGCAGGGCCAAAACATGGACTGAAATGATCGAGGCACAGACCGTGGAGCTTTTTTAGGAATAGGAATGTGAGAATGCAGTGGGCAGAGCATAAAAAGAGGGAGGGCAGTAAAGGAGAGAGCAAAGGGAAGAAGAGTAGAAATACGGTCCTATATAGAAGAAGCATAAAGCTATGGTGTGCAAAGATTAAATCAGTGGATGCAATTCCAGGAAGGTTTAGGGCACCAACTTAACGTTGGCATGTTCAAACAGAAGCCTTGTACAGTACATGGTTGCAAATCACATGCAATAAGAATTTTCAAACCTACAAGTTCAGAAGTTGAAGCATTTCACAGTTTCAAGCATCAACACTGGCAATACAAGTATTTTACAACAGATCAGAGCACACAACGTGTTCAACAAATGTGAAACTCCGACAACGCGTTATGGTACACTAACCACTGCAACGGAAGAACGAACCAAAATGATAAAAAGCACAAGAGGAAGCATGGGCTGTCGTTGAGAGTTAAAAGAGGAAGAAATATAGAAACCCAATGGTGAAACAAACAACAAAGGTGGATAAAAGCATCAAACTTGCAGTATAGAATTGTCGTTTCCATGATAATCTCTCGATATTTCATCTCTAATTTTCTACTTTATAAAATGCAATCTTAGCGATGGTACAGCAACTTAACACACACAAAGAGCCCACTCCATTTCATCAATTCATGTGTTCTGTCTGTTCTAATGTCATCCTAAGCAGTTATTGTAATGAAGATGAAGAAGGGGAAGGGGGTGGGAGGGATGCAATACAATAAAAAAAAATGTGTGCACATATGCAGGTACAAATTAGAAAAACAAACAAATTACGAAATAAATAAACCAATACTGCGAGCTGGTTGGCTTCCCTTTTTCAGAATGTACAAAAAACATTTTGCAATGTCCTCGGTGTTGCATAAATACTTACAACTAGCCGAAACCCGTGGAACATCCACGGAAGGGAGGATGTGGTGTATGGATAGAGTGTACCATTATGGATGGCATAGGGGATTTGCTTGTCCGAGTAAGAGTTAGGAAGAAAGATGAGAATGAAGAGTGTGTATATGAACAACGATCGCCGACACCGGCACAAATGCATGCTCTGGATTGTCCACTCAGTGGACGGCTTGCTTTCGCCTTCGCCTGTCCAATCAGCGGATGGCTTACTTCGCCTTCGCCCAGCAGACGCCAATACGATGGCGTCGTAAGATGGCGTCGTATCGGCAGTTAATCGGATGCTTTTGGGCCCCAAAGTCGGCTAATTCAGATTTTTCGAGTATGGCTGTACGTGATAAACAAAGGGCGCGGTTCGTAGATCGTAAATCCATTAGTGCCGTGGGCATCGGGTCACTGGGTGCGGCGTAAAAGGGATAACAAAGTCGAGTCCTTATGCTATTATTATATAGATGCTGAAGACATTTGAAATGAAAATAAGAAAAAAATGAACTGGAGGCAGACATGTTATTTTACATCTGCTACCTATATATATTATATACATATATACATTTGATGGTCATATATAGCAACACACACATTCACACTTCATTTCATTTAAATCAATATTCAGATTGGCAATTAGAGGAGGGGTTGGATAGGGCAATCCATAGACTATTATGTTCAACCAAAATTTTTACGACGTAGCCCATATGGCAAAGCCATCTAAAACAGTGCTTGTCTGTCCATACTACTGTGTTCAAAAAGTATCCGACCTTTATTTTTGGTGCGTAAAAAAAAGGAAGCTAGGGAGGCGTTGATTGGTGCACGTATGTAGGCGATCCTAATGCGCACGCGTGAATTTTTTCCCACCTGCAGAAGCTGTCATTCGACGGCAGACCGCCGATGAGTGAGGACATGTAAGCGAGCGCCGTCGGATTTTCGTTTTTGACAAAATGACGGAAAAACTTGAACAACGCTACTGCATCAAATTTTGTGTAAAGCTTGGCGATTCCCAAGTGGAAACGATCCGCAAGATTCAACACCGTTCATTCCATTATGAAGGAGGATTTGGGCTTCAGGAGAATCTCAGCGAAGTTCGTACCAAAGCTGCTAACGATTGAGCAGAAGCAACTCCGTTTGGAGATCGCACAGGACATGCTGGAGACTGCGAACAGCGATCCCAGCTTCCTCAACACAGTGATCACTGGCGATGAGTCCTGGGTTTATGGGTACGACCCAGAAACCAAGTTGCAGTCATCACAATGGAAGCATCCAACATCCCCGAGGCCAAAAAACACAAAATTTGATGCAGTAGCGTTGTTCAAGTTTTTCCGTCATTTTGTCAAAAACGAAAATCCGACGGCGCTTGCTTACATGTCCTCACTCATCGGCGGTCTGCCGTCGAATGACAGCTTCTGCAGGTGGGAAAAAATTCACGCGTGCGCATTAGGATCGCCTACATACGTGCACCAATCAACGCCTCCCTAGCTTCTTTTTTTTTACGCACGAAAAATAAAGGTCGGATACTTTTTGAACACACTACGTATGTATGTATTGTTATGTCGGTTGGGTAGGCATATATAGATTTAGGTAGATCTGCATAGGTAGGTGATTCATCTGTCATGCTAGAGAATCTCGATGTAATAAGTTCTGTAGACCGGATGTCGGATAAGTTGGATCTGTATCCCCGCCACGAGGGGACGGGGCTTGGTAACTAGAATTAGGGAATAAGGATAAGATTCCATTGTGTCGTCCCCTCTGTGATTATCCCGGTGTCCCGTATGGCAACGCACTCTTATACAGTAGATGGATCCATTAGTGCACACACTAATTACATCCCCTCTCACAATGACTGACGAAAGAACAAACAGGAGGCAACCACGCACTATGGCGCCATTGTAGGCAAGTATCGATCAGGCAGGCCGAGAGCCATGCCCAGGAGGCTCTTGATTGGCTAGGGGGAGTGGCGAGCAACAAGCAGGGCACCAATTGGCAGAGTAGGGGAGGACGTGTGATTGGTCAGGGGAAGGGCAGAAAGCTTCCCCATGATTGGTGAAAGGAGCGACATACTGATTGGGCACCGACAGATGGCATGACACGAAGGGCAAAAAGCGCTCGGCCAATGAGAGGACAAAAACGTGATCGGAAGATTCGTGAGGTCAAGGGGCACCGTGCTGGTTGGACGAGGGGAGGGCTGACGTCACGTGACGGCGAGTAAAACCTCTCGCTCACCGGCATTTTGCTCTTTTCCCTTTGCCCTCTTGCTCTGGACTGTCCCTTCACGCTGGACCTTCTCTTGCTTCAGACTTTGGTGGAGGAACAAGCAGTTCGAAAGATGGTGGAGAGACGGAACGCCGTCGATTCTCTTCCCTGCGTTGGTGTGCGAACGACGAGCATACGGGCGAGGCTTGCCGCTGAAGCGTGACAAACAAGGACGCATCGAGGCCGGGTGAACGGGGGGCACGGGGAGGCCTGCTTCGCGCTTATATATACTAGCCTGGCTCGGCGAGCGCACGTATCGTTACTGAGGAACGGGCTTATTTTAGCTGAGGATAATGACTGTACCTGAGTTGCTGTGTTGTCATGATTTAGAGCAATCATAATGCAAACAATTATTTTGTACAAATTTATTTGTAGTGTTTGTGATATTACATTTTTACAAGCAATTTAGGTTGAAAAAATATATAAAATTCAAAAAAGAACCCCTCAGCACATACATACGGGAGGGGTAGGTGCAGACTGGAAGTTTGGGACGATTACACCTCACCACCACGTAATTCAAAACACCTCACCACCATGTAATTTAAAATACCTCACCCCCACGTAATTCAAAACACCTCACCACCATGTAATTTAAAATACCTCACCCCCACGTAATTTAAAACACCTCACCCCACCTAATTTAAAACACGTCACCACCAAGTAATTTAAAACACCTCACCCCCAAGTAATTCAAAACACCTCACCCCCACCAAATTTAAAATACCTCACCACCACGTAATCCAAAACACCTCACCCCCATGCCATTCAAAACACCTTAGGACCATGTAAATCAAAACACCTCACCACCACATAATTAAAAACACATCACAACCCCGTAATTCAAAACACCTCACCACCATGTAATTTAAAATACCTCACCCCCACGTAATTTAAAACACCTCACCCCACCTAATTTAAAACACGTCACCACCAAGTAATTTAAAACACCTCACCCCCAAGTAATTCAAAACACCTCACCCCCACCAAATTTAAAATACCTCACCACCACGTAATCCAAAACACCTCACCCCCATGCCATTCAAAACACCTTAGGACCATGTAAATCAAAACACCTCACCACCACATAATTTAAAACACATCACAACCCCGTAATTCAAAACACCTTACCACCATGTAATTCAAAACACCTCACCACCACGTAATTTAAAAAACCTCACCACCAAATAATTCAAAACACCTCATCACCAAGTAATTCAAAACACCTCACCACCACATAATTCAAAACACCTCACCACTACGTAATTATAAATACCTCACCACCACGTCATTCAAATGCATCACCACGTTATTAAAAACACTTCACAACCACGGAAACAAAAGTTTGAGGGAGTAGTTAAGTGACAACACAGACACTGACTGCCCAGTGGGGTGGCCCTTAAATGGGGTGGAAATTTTAAAATGTTAATTTGAATGTTCTCATGGCCTAAATGTGATCCATTTGGGATAGAAACACTGCAGTCAAAAAATTTCATACAAGTCTGTTTATATTTAGAGGTAGTCCAGGCACCTTCAAGAATCAAGATTTTATATATATTTTTTTATTTTTATATTTTATATTTCTAGTCCATAGATGTGATAATTATTCACAAGCATGTTTTATCAAACGGTGTTTATTTATTTCTGTGATACATACTGTATTATCTGTGATATGTGTTTTTAGTGTTACGTGACCTCAATCACATGGCCCATTGGGGGAAATGTTCAAGGGTGCTGGACTACCTCTAAATATTTATGACTTTAGCTGACATTTGGCCTGATTCGTTTTTAGGGAAAATGGACCAGTTGTAGACGGTGAGAGCTTAACATTTCAAACTTGCAAAAATAAGGGCCACCCCACTGCCCAGATATGTAGATATATAGATAAATGACCGCACCCGAGTTGCCGTTTTGTCATGGTTTACACCAATCATAATTAAAACAATTATTTTGCACAAATGTATTTGTAATATACGTGATATCTCATTTTATAAACAATTGAAGTTGAAAAAAAAAAAACTTTCCCCAAAAAAAAAATAAAAGAAATTGGAAATTTTTTCAAAAAAAAAAAATACATACCGACGGGAGAGATATGTGCATACCAGAAGTTTGGTACGATTTCACAAAAGTTGAGGGAGTAGTTCAGTGACAACACAGACACTGCACAGATATATAATTATATATAGATATATATATATATACATACATTGATTTGCTATAACAATACATAACATACAACTGCCATCTGCTTGGAAATCAGCCAACATCACCGCTTTGCACAAAAAAGGTGCAAAAACAGATCCTAGCAACTACAGACCAATCAGCCTTCTCCCAATTATCAGCAAAGTCATGGAATCCATCATTGCTTCTGATATGAAATCTTTCCTCTTCTCCAATGGCTTGATCTCTGATCATCAATTTGGTTTCAGACCAGGTCACTCTACTCTGGACATGCTGCTTCTGCTGTCTCAACAATGGATGGAGGTCCTCAATGCCAAACAGGAAATTAGAGCTGTCTCCCTCGACATATCACGTGCCTTCGACACGGCCTGGCACCCCGCTCTGCTCACCAAACTCTCCTCCTTTGGTATCCATGGAAATCTCCACGCATGGCTGGCGGACTTCCTCTCTAGTCGTCGTCAACGTGTGGCCCTGAATGGGTTTCTCTCATCTCCTCTTCCTGTTCAGGCTGGAGTTCCCCAAGGCAGTGTTCTGGGCCCCGTGCTTTTTCTGGTCTTCATCAATGATCTCTCTGACTCTCTCGAAAATCCTCTCTATCTCTTTGCTGATGACTCCACTCTCTGCCGCTCCATTCCTCTTCCCTCAGATCGGCAGTCTGCTGCCTCCTCACTCTCTGAAGACCTGGACAAAATCACAGACTGGTCAAACAAGTGGAACATGTCTTTCAATCCTGACAAATCTCACACTCTTACTATGTCTCTCCGAAAAGATCGACTGGACAACCCTCCCATCTACTTTCTCAACAATCCTCTCCAAGAAGTTCTGTCGCTCAAGATTTTGGGTCTCACTATCTGCCATGATCTTTCTTGGGAAAACCACATTTCCAAGCTGGCCTCCAAAGCCAGTCGCCGACTGGGCATCCTCCGTCGTGCGAAGTCCTTCCTCGGCACACCTGAGCTCCTCACCACATACAAGGCTTTCATCCGCAGCTCAATGGAATACTGTTCTCCCCTATGGGCCGGTGCTCCTGCCTCACACCTAGCTCGGCTTCACGCTGTTGAAACCAAAGCTTTCACAATTATTGGAATCTCCCGCGATGAAGCTATCTCTGAGGGCCTTTCACTCACTCACCGCAGGCAGGTAGGTGGTCTTTCTGTCTTCTACCGACTCCTCTCCGGCCTTGCACCCCCAGCTCTCTCTGTGCTCTGTCCCCCAAATATTCCTACAGGTCGCACAAGATCTGCCAGCAACCCTCTGATGGTTAAACTGCCGAAATCTCGGCTCTCCGCTCACCTTCACTCTTTCATTCCTCTTTTCTCCCGCCTCTGGAACAAACTCCCTCACTCCCTTCAATCCCACTCCTCCCTCCAGGTCTTTAAAACAGCTGTTCACCACCATCTCTTATCTTCCCCCATCCAAAACCTTGATCTTTTCTACCCCCGCTAATTCACCCCAGATCCACCTTGTTTGAAATTCCAACTTCTTTCCTGGAAGTCCTGGCAGTGTCCATATGTTTTATACCTCTCCCACTGCCCCCTTCCCACGCCCCCCCCAAAGCCCTCGCCCTCTCTCAGATCTCTCGATGTCTCCATGTCTCTCGGTCCCTGCTCTCAAATGTTGTGTTTGTGTCCTTCCCCCTCTCTCCCCATCTTGTCTACCGCTCCCTATGTTATATGTTTTATGTGTCGGTTTGTCTTTCTGTGTGATTAATGTTCGCTCTTTCACGAGCCTCGATATTGTATACAAAAAAAAAAAAAAAAAAAAAAAAAAAAAAAAAAAAAAAATACATATTTCTTAACAGTAAAGATGTTTTTTTTTTCAAGAGCAATCGAGGCAGTGGTCTGTTGCCTATACACTGCCTGGGTTCAATGTTTATGTCGAACTAGCAGGAGTACCTGGCATTGCCAGGGGAGGTGGGGGGAGGCAGGAGAGGGAGAGGTGAGGAAGGGAGTGGGGAGATTGGAAGGGGGAGGGGGCGGGAGAGGTGAGAGGAGAGGGAGGGGAAAGATATACTACATATACATCTTTTGGGGGTGGGTTTGACGGGCTCCTCCGTTTTGGAGGAGGTGGGGAGAGCTCGGTAAGGGAAGGAGGAAAGATTTACCAGTGCAAAGAGTGCTTTAACCTCAGTGTTGCCCAAGTAAAAAACAAAAAATTGTAACACCCTCTGCCACCATCACCAGGTGGCGCTCCACGGTGCACATTTACATGGAGAATTTCCGCCCCTCTCCCGGTCCCCCACACCTCCACATGAGGCCAGGGCCACATAGACTATGTTACCCCCCAGATAAAGTTGTATTTGTAACCCGAGTAAGGTGTATAAGCATTTATAGCTGGAGTACCTGGCGTTGCTCAAGGGAAAAAGAAACATTAACATATTTGAAATGAGGGCAAATATAATGGAAAAGCAATTACAGTACATCCAAATCAAAATCCATCACAAACGTCAAATCATCATTTTACCTTTTCGTTGAATATATGCTGCTGAAAGTGCCATTGACAACGTTTCTGAGTTAAGTTTGATGACGTTCAGGAAGAAGAAGAAGAAGAAGCCTTAACACCAACTTCGACCGCTTCTGAAATTGTTTAATTATTTGTATTCAAATGTCCGGTGATTGTTTTGTCTTTATTTATGTGAATGTGTACAACTGTCATTAATCAAAAAGATTGAGGCACTATAGAGCGATTTTTAAAAAATCCATTAAAATGACCTTTTTATTTTCCAATTTTTTTTTTTGTTGTCCCCCCCCCCCCCCCCCCCACTCCCCCTAAAACACTCCCAGGCACTCACTAATGAACCTCTGAAAGTTTGACGAAGATCCGTTCACCCATGTCTGAGAAAAATGGCAACACACAGACAGACAAACGGCTCTCTTATATAGTAGATTGTAAAAATTCTAATTTTCCCATAGGATTGGATGAATTTGAAGCAACTTTGACTCAATATTTTTTTCCTTTTCGATTAATGTTTCCGTGTTTCGGGGTAGGACAGACAGACAGCATTAGCCTATTATACTGTATATATAGATTCCTTGCATTCTTCAGTAAAATAAAATTGCCTTTTTCCTGCGGCAGCGTAATGTTACCATTAAAAAATTCCAATTAGCTTTCACTTCGCTAACAGTGTATGATCTATTCAAGTATTAATGATCTATTCAGTAATGATCTGGGCCAAGGATCTCTTCAGTAAGCAGACATACGAGCTCCTTTTGAGTGATGTCACTGATGTCATGTCATTATTTTACCTGGTTCATAACTTTCAATTTGACCAGACATGCTTTGAAAAAGACTTTCAGGATACACCAGACTTGGTTTCAGGATACACCAGACTTTCAGGATACACCATTTTTTGAGAACGGAAAAACTGTGAAAATGTCCCATTCGTTTGAGGACAAATCGAACAGGTTAAAAATATATATAACCACCTTTAGAGGCCATTTTTCCCCGCAAGCGGGGGTTGGCCTTTTTCGGGCACCGTGGTTGTTGTTGTTTTTTTGGTCCCCTTTTTGAAGCAATGTTTTACGGCCGGATGCCCTTCCTGACGCCAACCCTTTTTGCCGCCTTTAACGACAAACAGGGAATTACCAGTGAACTGGTACTCAATTAGCACGACCTCGGAAGGATGACAGGCTGAGTCAACCCCCCTGGCGTTAATTCAGCGATTGACCGGGATTCGAACCCAGGATCCTAGGAATCCTAAGCCGGCACCCGAGCCGCTAGCCCAACACCAGGGCCCAACACCAGGGCCCAACACCAGGGCCCAACACCAGGGCCCAACACCAGGGCCCAACACCAGGGCCCAACACCAGGGCCCAACACCAGGGGCCCAACACCAGATAGAGGGAACAGGTTGTTTGACTGATTCAACGTAATGGTAAATTATTATCATTCCCCATAGTCAATCAAGTAGGTGTCATGGTGCACTTTTCCTTTCCTTAACAGAAACCAACATCTGTGAAATCACTACTCCCATAAACCTGACGATAATATAATGCATTTAATGGAGCTTGGCATGAAATGCAATCTTTTATTGGATCATAGGCAGTGCAACAACGTGGCGTGAGAATTCCCAGAATGTGGTCATTTCATTATGCTGGCCTTTGCTCTGTCCATGTGACCAACTGATCTTGAAGAATCATTTCCAAAATGAATCCTCATGTAGTATATCTACACACACGTTCTCTCTTGGTCATTTTAATGCGGAGAGTGGCTGTGCCACATAATTTTGGGGAAAGTGGGAGGGGTGGGGGGAAGGCGATTTCCAATATATTTATGGAATAACTGGATTTTCCCTACTAGTATGTCCTCCCTCCCAGACTGAATAATGACCAACGTTCCATCCAATCTCTCCCGTTCCTCTTCTGCCCCCATTGACTCTTCTGATCACTTTCTTGTCCAGACCCATATCTCTCTGGCCCTTGTAAGAGAACGAAACTCGTACATAATGGTTAAAGCATCCACTCTTCAGAGACTGGGAGGACGGTGGTTAAAACCTCGGCTGCATCACACCAAAGACTTTAAAAATGGTACGTGCTGCTTCCTTGCTTTATACTCAGCATTTAAAAGGATAGAGAGGCAAACTCCACAATATAACCCGAGCAAACAATACCAGAAAGGCAATGGCAAACCACACAGTATAACCCTCTGGGGAAGGACATAAAACAATTTCTAGAGTGTTAATAGTTCCCAAGAGCACAGTGAGCTCCATCATTAGGAAATGGAAAGAATATGGAACTACCCAGACTCTTCCTAGACTGGCAGTCTGCCTTCCTAGAGCTGGCCAAACGGAGCAACTGGGCAAGAAGGACCTTGGTCAGTCCAAGAATCCAAAGACCACTCTGACAGAACTACAGAACTACAGAGTTACTTGGCTGAGATTGGAGAACCTACTGGAAGGACAGACAACAGTCTCTGTAGCATTCCATAAATCTAGGCTTTATGGGTGAGTTGCCAGATGGAAGCCACTCCTGAGAGAAAGTCACATGACAGCATGCCTGGAGTTTGCAAAAAGGCATGTGAAAGGCTGTGCATGACGTAAAATATTCTGTGGTCTGATGAGATGAATATCGAACTCTTTCACCTGAATGCAAAGTGCTACGTCTGGCGGAAACCGAACACAGCTTCGAGTCTTCTTGGATATATCAGTGTCAGCTTTGCAAAACTGTATTTGGGGAGTTTCTCCCATTCTTTCTTGCAGATTTGCTCAATCTCTGTCAACCCATCTAACATCATGCCAACCATGAAGCATGGTGGTGGCAGCATCATGCGATGGGGATGCTTTTCAATGGCAGGGACTGGAAGACTTGTATTGCAAGGATAGAGGGAACAATGAATGGAGCCAAATACAGGCAAATCCTTGAGGAGAACCTGCTTCAGAGTGCAAAAGACCTTCAACTGTGGCGAAGATTTACATTCAAACAGGACAATGACCCCAAGCATACATCCAAAGCAACACTGGAATGGCTTCAGAACAAGAGCGTTAAAGTCCTTGAGCGGCCCAGCCAAAGCTCAGACCTGAATCCCATGACAGAATTTGTGGAAAGACTTGAAGATTGCTGTTCACCGACGCTCCCCATCCAACTTGACAGAGCTTGAGCAAATCTGCACGAAAGAATGGGAGAAACTCCCAAAATACAGTTGTGCAAAGCTGACACTGACATATCCAAGAAGACTCGAAGCTGTAATCACTGTCAAAGGCACTTCGAAGAAGTATTGACTCAGGGGGTTGAATGCTTATGTAAATTAGATATTTCTGTATTTCAATTTTTATTATGTTGTAAAAAGGCCAAAAAATATTTCCACTTTGACATTATGGAGTATTATATGTAGATCAGTGACACAGAAATTCTCAATTTAATCCATTTTAAATTCAGACTGTAGCACAACAAAATGTGAAAAACGTCAAAGGGTGTGAACACTTTCTGAGGGTTTACTACTTACTCACTTACACCAGTTTGTCCCATCTCACCTGCAGTTTTCCTATCCATCCTCAAGACCCTGATACCAACAGCATGCTGCAGGGAGGCGGTTGCAGTCAAGCGCGTTCTTGCAGTAACTCCCTTCTGGTTAAACTTTCACATTTAGGATGACTGTACACCTCAACTTTCTTACTCACTACTCGAATCTACTGAGCGACTTTCTAAAGGCTGTTCTCTCAGTCTCACTCTTCCCTCCAGGATGTCAAGGAAGTCTCTTGGCATATCCAATTCCGACACAATTTATTACCCCCATTAACCTTTCATAACCCAACCTAAATCTTACTTGCTAATTTCAGTGTTTCCTCCCCTCCTCCAGCCTGGTGTTGGCTTCACGGTTAGGGTGGCGGCTTGGGATCCTGGGTTCAAATCCCGGTCAATCGCTGAATTAACGCCAGGGGGGTTGACTCAGCCTGTCATCCTTCCGAAGTCGGAAAATTGAGTACCAGTTCACTGGTAATTCCCTGCATGTCGCAAGAGGCGACCAACAGGGTTGGCGGCAGGAAGGGCATCCGGCCATAAAACATTGCTTCAAAAAGGGGACCAACGTGCCCAAAAAAGGCCAACCCCTGCTCTGCGGGGAAAAATGGCCTCTAAAGGCAGTTCCTCCCCTCCTCCCTTTCCTCTTTTCCTGTTCATTCATTCTCTTGATATTTCCCACACTGTCATTTCTACCTTTCTCTTTCATGAGCCTTGCTCCTGTAAGCCTAGCCACCTTAAATTGAACATCAGGCCTGGCCAACCGCTTCGTGAAGCCTTGAGCCAAAAACTCAAAAACTAGTCCACAACTTTGTGAAGTACTGTGTTACATATCGTTTTTGGCCCCATCCCTCAATTGTGAAGAATCACTTAAAAAAAAAAATCCTATCCAGTTCCAGATCTTCACCAAAATCCAATCATTTTGTCCTTGTCACACACCCAACCTCTTCACCAAATTTCGTCTGAATCCGTCCACAACCTTTTGAGATAGCTTATTGACAGGCAGACAGACAAACAAGCAAACAGACAGACAGATGTGAAAACATAACCTCTGTCCACCTTTTTTGGCAGAGGTAATAAGCTGAACATTTTCTTTAACCAGAGGTCTCATTCTGCATCTTGTTGTACACCATCAAGGCCTTAGGCCAGAGCACAATATAAATTTATAGCACAATCCCCAGAGGTCCAATTGCAATGATGACCCTAACCCTGGCAACGATGATGCACAAAGGCTAATTGTGCACATCACTTGGGACAACTGTGTAAAATGTTTGGTTATGATCAACAATTTATTTCGATATTTACTGCTTAATATTTGGGTAATTAAACCACTCTGGAATTGATGATCATATCAAAGGAGGTCGAATAATTGACTGATAAAGACAAATCGGTGTAGATGAGGGAGAAGTTACATGTTAGGAAAGAAAAAAAAACAACAGCAAGAATGAACGAGATACAATTGAAGAACAAGAAGGAAGAATATCAGGAGGAGGAAGTGCGCTGTCGATGCAGGCAACGATGAGGTTATTGTGAACAAATAAATAATAGGAAGCAAATAGGCCCTCGCTTAATGGAGATAACATAAGGCGTTTACAATGATGAAAATGTACTACATACATCGGTATATTCAAATCAATTTCCCACAATATAACTTCACCATCTTTCCTCACAATACTCCTTGATTGAATTTCACAAATGGCCTGAGGCCTACAACCCCAAAGTCTACCAAATGATATTGCGACATGAAAGCATTATCAGGATTATTAGGCGACCTTTACCACAGCAATATTCACAATAATCTTTAATAGGCCATAAGCAGTGACCTTACTTACACCGCATGATGACGTTTTAACAGAAATTTACGATAATGAAACAAGTCGCTTGTTATGCTGTCGAGCTTCCATTCTTCCCAAAACTGTAACTACGTTCGAGTGAACATCATTTGATTTTTGTATGCAAAATCTACGCTGATGGAAGATTGACGATACTGAGGGACCGTGGGGTATGGGGAAACTTAGTGGGGTAGTGGGCTAATTATTAGTCAGGTCGATCTCTTGACTGCCACTGGTAACATGTAACCCAGTGCTACCTGCCGCATGGTCGGGTCGTCCGCATCTAACCCGACACCCCTCACTGGCTTGCCAATGGGGAGGGTGGCTGCGAAAACCCAGTAGGACTAAAAACAATACCTGTTAAAGGGCGGATGAGCTCCCTCCGTGAGCCAACGGCCATCCTGTAAGGAGATGGTGTCTCCAAAAAAACACCCATCCGGTTGGACCGCTTTTTTAGGGAGTAGGTTGTAGACAGCAACCGCTCAGGGTAGTACTACCGTTCGGACTTAGGAGAGTCAAAGTGGTGCCCGGAACCATCTTACACTCTCCGTGTCAGGATTGCTGGTCTTGCTTTCTGCCTCACTCAAACTATCAGCTACCGGGCAAGCTTCAATATCTCTTTCTTACAAACAAACATCATACACTTTTCTTACTCATTTTCACTCCTCATCTTTACATTCTCGCTATGCAGTTATTATATTAAAGTCTAGCCTTGATGAGGACTATAGAGTCAGTGAATGGAGCCTTCAACATTAAAAAAGCAGCTTGTTTAGGTAAGGTTAGTGAGGTTAAAACAGAAAGGGATAGGGGATTGCACCCACAATGTAAAATATATCAACTGTTTGTGCAATTTATAGGATATATATCCATTGGTGGGATGCACGAGGTTTTTTTTATAGGGAATGCTCGTGATAACTGTGCTCCTGGGCTCCATTGCAACATGACAACATTTGGGTTTGCAGTGTAGGGGATGGCAGTGGGAACGTAATTCGTAAATGAAAACACAGGATGGTAGGACAGTATGTTGCTGTAAAAAAAACCCTCATTAATTACAACTCAACATGGTACATGTCATCCAGCTCTGGCATGAAAGCTCCAATAATAAATCTAAGTCAGCCAGAGATATCTCCAGATCAAAAAGACAATTCCATCGAAATTGCAAATTTAGCAGGAACGTTCTAAAACCCTGAACAGATTGCCATTAGCCCAGTCGCTTGGTTAAGAAGGGATAACATCGGATCGATCAACATACGGCTTTGTTCACATATACACAGATACGGATACATATATGGCATGGGGATATGGCAAAGGCATGCCGGGAAATCGGACACGGTGTTCACATATACAAGTTTATAGATAAGAATAAAAAGTGCGTCACAAATGCGGAAATAGGTGTTCCCTGCACAAACGAGCAAGATGGCACCAGCTAGGTCAAGGATGGAACGTTCTCTGTACCGCTGGCCTGTTTACGGCCCCCAAGACATCAGCAAGGCAGACCCAAACATTGTGGACAGAGGATATTTGTGCTCAGGGATTCCTGGGTCATCGAGGCAAGGGTTTCGCCTGACCACCTCCATCATTTCTAAACTCCTTCAGTACTGATCAGAGAAAAATGGAGCGGCATGGTTAGCGATATTCCAGGTGTTAACGATTATGACGTCAATGGCAGCAATTTTCCATCCGGTGCCATTGCGGATACGATTTTAATCGCTGCATGGTGCGATCACAACAATCGTATCCGCTTGTCGTATCCTCGTCCAGACATATGTCAACACATCCATATCCATGTACAGTATATATGAACACAGCTCAAGTAATTTTCCAGGAATTCCCTTGCATGTTCAAAGACTGATACCCATTTTAGTAAATTATTGCAAGGCTCCTCATCATTAAAAACAAACAAGCATGCATGTACATTTTTTTCATTATGAATATGAGCTGCTAAAGAGCGATTGCAGTTACAATGGACGCAAAGCCAGAATTTTAGAAATTAAAATGTCTCTGAACAAGTCAAGCCTTGGCAGGCAGCAGACTGGGCACCTACATCGTTCTATGTCATTTGTGTTGGAAAAATAAGAACTACTCACAGCCAATAAGGCCTTATCCAAAGCTCAATGAAGTACCACTCTCCCCTATGGTCTTGGTGCCCCAGCATCACACCACTCTCTCCCCTGATTTCTATGGAATATAAAGCTCTCAACATTATTGACATTTCCTACAATGAGGTCGAAGCATGAGGCCTGTTCTTCTCACGTCACAGAAACGTTTGTGGCCTCATTTGTTATTTTCCACCTCTCCTCTGGTCCAGCTCCCTCTGCTCTTTCAGCCTCCTCCGCTGCTCCAGGATGCAGACATTCTTCCAGTGGGCCCCTCCTGGTCATCATGGAACTGCCATAAACAAAGTGGTTCACTTGCACTCTTCCATCCAGGTCTTGAAGCAGGTGGTGCACCACCATTTCAAGTCATCTGCAATCTTCTCTACTCCCATTACGCCTACATAATGTAACCCACTTACTTTCAGGTTACTGTATACATCTCTCCTCCTTTCTCCTCTTTTCCCATTCATTAATTCCCTTATTTTTTGTCCAACTGTTGCCCCCTGCCTCAGTGTTGGCACATCGTCATTTTTCCCACTGTCACTTCACTCTTCCATGACCCTCAACAATGTATTAAAAGGAAATAAAACAGGACAAGATCAGCTAAGCACTAGCAAAAAATGCACCAATTCAAGACTTGCATTCCCATTTTTGAAAGACAAACAGCTTCTTTATGATACAAAGCCAGTTATGTGCACTGTGAATCAGACTGTATGGGAGTACAACCGAAGGAAAAAGGGAGAACGACAACGACACTCGATAGAAAGCAAACCTCCACCAGGCTGAACAGTTTACGTTTTGTATCCCACTGACAGGCCGGATCTGGATTCAGACCTGAACCAAAATCGAATCGACTTGTTATTGTCACCTCCCAACTCATCCATCAAGGTTATGCATAATACATCCAGAACCTTTTGAAATATCCTGCTATATATGGTTTGTGAATCCATCTCTCAATGGTGAAGTATCACTTTCAAAAAATATATCGGATCTGAAACTTCACCCTAAATCTAATCAATTCAACCTTGTCACACACCCAACATGTCCACCAAATTTCTTCCAAAATTCATCCATAGTTTTTTTTAGATATCCTGTGCACAGACGGACAAACAAGAAGGCACCAGGAGGTAGCCTGACAGGAGGTAGACGAAAATGGAGAGAAACAATAATTGATTGATTAATTGTGCAATTAAAATAAATGAATAATATAATCATAAAATAATAAATTTCTTCATCAATTGGCTGATAGCATACCTAAACCACCACTGCTTCATCCGAATCTGTAACCTTAAAACACTTAATTAATCAGTTTATCGACAAATTAAATCAATGAATCAAAAATATCCTTTATAGTCAAATCACTTGGTCACTGCCATGCCTAAATATGAGATTTCTAGCTCAAAATGTGCCTGAGATATTGCCCAGACAAGAAAGAAAATAAATAAGTACTTTATAAATCGATAATAAAATAATTAAGTAATTAATCAATGAATAAAAAAATAAAAAATCACGTTTTGGCCAAAGCACGTGCTCACTATTGTGCCCAAATTTCAGCTTCCTAGCTCAAAGGATGGCTGAGATATCACCTGGACAAACAAGATAACCTTGACCTTTGACCTATATAGTCAAAAACAGTGTCAGGCTCCCTTTTGTCTTTCGGAATCATCTGGTAAAATTTGACGAAGATAGCTGAAAGCAATCGCGATTTATCGCACTCAGAGACAAACAAACAAATGAGATAGACCACAAACAGACATGAGGTGAAGACATAACCTCCATCCACCTTTGGTGGCAGAGCTAATAACCAAATAAATCTTAAGGGGCCAGTCCACATAGCTTTGATCTCCTCGATAGCTTATAGGTTCAGTACATACAATTACATCAAATAGTTCACCCGAATTCCTCCACCAACAGTATTGCAGTGGAGAGAGGGCTCTTGGTTCCTTTCACTAAAGGAAAGCATCTTTCTCAAAGTTTGATTAAGCTTGGTATTTGACAAGTAGCAATTAAAATTCAAGCATGAGCAATTATAAAAACAACCCTGAGAAGTTAAAAAAAATAAACTTTCAAAATGCGCAAGTAGGGCAAAGAGTGGTAACAACTCTAAAAAAACTTTTATTTTCTTTTGTAACTTCTTGAGCAGAGCAATGTGCTTTGATCAGATCGATAATGTCAATTTTCGCTGGTTCCATCTGTTTCGATACAGATAAAGAGGTAACGTTCATCCTGTGTTTGTTACTAACCGTGTGTGCAAGAGATCATTGTTCAGGTTAGCTGCCTGTATACCCCATTTGCAATACCTTTCGACAATGTTCTCAATGCTTTAACCATATTCCTCTGTAATTTAGCTCTTCAGTGAGTCTCAGATATCTGTATAGAAATGATCGTCTCGTGGTGATGCAAACTCAAACAAATTCATAAAACCATGTATTTTGAATAAAACAATGATATGTAATGGAAGATTATCAGAATCATGGTCAACGATCTCTACAACAAGAAAAATGTAAATAAACATTGTTAATCGCATAAAGCGCACAACGACTATGGAAAGTTATACGTCAAGTTATATGCAAGCAGAGTTGGTGTGATGTGTGTCGGTCAGCTTACAATGTTAGCCTCCAATGGAGGCAGCTATTCTCGGCAGTAGGTGACGGACTTCATTTCTTTTTACTCAACTAATCAATTTTAACAGCTAGTCAATGCAAAAACAACAGGAAAAGCAATCAGAGATTGCAGACCCTCGCCAGCACGTGTTTTCAGTGGTTTTTAAGGCTTTTGTGTTAAAAACAAATATGGCGGCCGAACCACGTGACCGATGACGTCATTATTTTTTTTTCTCCGTCAATTTATCCCGAGATGACACTCAAGAAATTTCATCTTGATCGGATGAAGTTTTGTACTTGTAGAATTATGACGTCATAATGGAGGCACCTATGACATCATTATTAACATATTTTATTGCCCATGGAGAGTTCTTTACAATGAGCCATGTCTCATTTTTTTTTATGCAGCGCTTTCGGAGATATCGAGGTGCAACCTTTTTCGTTTTTTCCAAGATGGCGGCCATACCACGTGGCCCATGACGTCATAATTATCATTAAATAATTCTACAGGTGGAGTTGCACCTAAGGTGAACATTTCCTGTCCATCGGACTAAGTTGCAGAGGAATTTGTTTTTCCCATACTGATCAGATCAAGTGTTGTAGTTGTTGAATTATGATGTCATAATGAAGACACCGATGACATCATCATCAACAAATATTATTCCCCATGGGGAGTACTTCACAATGAGCCTTGTTTCAACTTTTTCCATTGAGCAGTTTTGGAGATATAGAGGTGTAACGTTTTTCCAAGATGGCGGCCATACCACATGACCTACAACGTCATAATTTTGAGTAAAAGAATTATACAGGCGGAGGCGCTCCTATGGTAAAATTTAATGTCAATCGGACTAAAGGTTGCCTCGAAAATGACACGCCACACGTATACCCGTACGCCACACGTATACACGTACGCACGCAACCGAATGCCTCACGCTGCTTTTTGCTTCACGAGCACAGGGTAATAAACCGCTGGAAAAAAAACTCCCTTGCCACTCTCTAAGGGGCGGGTGTTTCTCGTACATTGTAGTAGATCGCTGCAGCAGATTTCAGTCGGTCACCGACTACGACGACCGTGGCATGAAAATCTAAATATCGCGCTCCACAGGGAGCGGGGCCCCCAGTCCATCGGGAAAGATTGTGGCGGGTGAAAGGCAGCAAAGAGGGAGTTTATTTTGGTTAACCGTGCACTTTTTGCATATTATTATTTGCATATTTTGCAAAGTTATACAACTTGGCTTGGTTTAAAAAAAAAACTCCTTTGCCACTCCCTTAAGGAGCGGGTGTTTTTCTTTTGTTTTTTTTTGTGTAGAGTCGAGGCTCGTGTGAGAGCTAACACACATTAAACACGAAAACATGCACGGACACATAAAACATACAATAAAGGGAGCGGGAGACAAGAGTAAGCGGGAGACAAGAGTAAGCGGGAGACGAAGTAGTTTTTCATAAATAGTAGATCACCACAGCAGGTTTCAGTCAATGTAAATTTTAAGTAGATCACCACAGCAGATTTCAGTCAATGTAAATCGCAGTAGATCGCCACAGGAGATTTCAGTCAATAACAACTGACAACCAACAACAACAACAACATGCATTTTAAAGGCCATTTTCCCTGCTAGAGCGGGGGTTAGCCTTGCGGTCCCCATGACAATCTTCTCCATTTTGCCCTATTTTCTGCATCTCTCCTTGTTAACCCCCTTGCCCGCATTTCTTCTTCCACCATCTTTAGCCAAGTCTTTCTCAGTCTTCCCCCGTCCTCTACTTCCTTCTACATTCATTTCCATCACTCTTCTCAATCAGTCACTTTCATCCTTCCTCAACACATGACCAAACCATCTCAATCTGTTCCTCTTCACAGCATCAATCACAGGCTCTATTCCCATCATTTTTCGCAATTCATCATTTGTCTTCCTCTCTCTCAACGATACTCCACACATCCATCGAACCATTCGCATTTCCACCCTTTCCAACCTTCGTTGCTGCTCTACGTTCATTACCCATGTCTCGCTCCCATAAATCATAACACTTCTCACACATGCAGCATACACCTTTCCCTTCAGCTTCAACGACACTCCCCTCCTCATCAGCACGCCACTCAGTTCCCGAAACTTCTTCCATGCACATCTCACTCATGCAACCGTTGCCGAGTCTGATCCACCTTCTCCATTCAGCATGTCTCCGAGGTAGCAAAATGTTTTCACACCTTCCAGCTTCACGCCGTCTCCAAGATCCAACTCAACATTTCCTCCATGTGAAGCTCCCTCTGTGCACACCTTACATTTGAATGTAGCTGCCACACTGGTTAATGACCCTCTCAGACCACTACATTTTTGATGAACCCACTCAGCGCACATTGTACACTGAATGGAGTTCACTCCGACACCCTTCCTACACACAGCACAGGGCCACTTCCCAGTTCTTTCCACCTCACCACATGCTTTACCACTTGCCATCACCTTCGTCTTTCCGATATTCACCTTCAGACCTTTTGTCTCCATACATTCCTTCCACTTGTTCATCTTTTCCTTCAGTCCATCCATACTTTCCGCAATCAACACCAGATCATCTGCATACAACAACTCCCATGGTAAACCCTCCTTTACGTTCTGAGCCAGCACCTCCATCACAGCTACAAATAGTAGTGGACTTAGTACCGACCCCTGATGCACTCCCACCTTCACCTCAAACTCACCACTGTTCCCGTCCTTCGTCGTTACAGCTGCGCGCACTCTTTTGTACATTGCCATCACTACTCTGATCAACCATTCCTCCACTCCTAACTTCCTCAATGCCCATGTCAATACTTTGCGTGGAACCCTCTCGACAACTATGACAACTATGACAACTATGACAACTATGACAACCATGACATGAAAATCGAAACGTCATGCTCTTTAGCGGGCGAAGCCCCCTGTCCATCGGGACGGGTTGCGGCGGGTGAAAGGCAGTGGGGAGGGAGTTTATTTTGATTAACCGCACACTTTTTGTGTATTATTATATAGATTATACATATTTGTACCAAGTTTGATTTAAAGCTCTTCAGCTATTCTGAAGTATCGCATTTTTACCTGACATGACCTCTGACCTTTGACGCCAAAATCTAATCAGTGCATCTTCGCATCATAATGTACACTTGTACCAAGTTTGGTCAAAATCCCTTTGCTGCTTCACAAGTTGGCGCAGTAACATAATTTTTACCTGACGGGACCTCTGACCTTTGACCTCTTGAGCTCATATTCCAACCCGTTCATCTTTTCACCATTAAACATACTTGTCCCAAATTTAACTTACATCCCTTCAGTCGTTCTTAAGTTACCGCGGGAATGAAAACATATCATGGAAGGATGGCCGCACGCACGGATAAACAACGAGAAAACATCATGCCTCCAAAAACTTCATCGGCAGAGGTATAAACACAGGTGCAATAACCCTGGCACTCACATGGTATAAAAAAACAGTATACTGCACTGACTAAAGGTATTTTAAACCAATTTCAGTGCTTGCTAGAAGACAGGGCAGCATGTAGAATCATACTAACATAATCATAAGACTTTAAACAAACAAATACCTATTTTGGGGGGCAACCCTCACCCCCCCCCCCCCCCCCCAAACACCATATATCTCCTCAGACCCCAATTTTTCTAATTCCTTGAAGAACAAACATTAGTACATCACGGGTGATGAAGGTTGTGGTGAAGTTTCATCGAAATTGCGTGTGTAGTTTATGAGAAGAAAGCAAATACCTATTTTTCTTCATGTTGTACACCGCACCATTCCTATGCCATCTCCAGGAGCTGCATAACGTCATTGCTGGGCACCGAAGGGGGCTCGGCAATGACGCACGCTGAAAGGGAGTACTCAGTTTTCACTCTGGTTGTTTGTTTGTTTGTTTGTTTTCTTGTTTGTCCGGGCGATATCTCAGCCATCATTTGAGCGAGGAAGCTGAAAGTTCGGCACAATAGTGAGCAAGTGCTTTGTCAAAAAGAGTAATTTTTTGTTTTTTGATTAATCAATTTATTGATGAGTTACTTAATTATTATCGATTAATTAAGTACTTATATATTTCCTTTCTCTTCTGGCCATTATCTCAGGGACCTTTTGAGTTAGGAAGCTGATATTTGGCCATGCCAATGACCAAGTGATTTGGCAATAAAGGCTATTTTTGATTTATTGATTAATCAATGAATCAATTAATTATTTAATTTTTTTTATTCATGACTTATTTAATTAAATTTCTAGAAGATACATCTTCGGATGAAGCACTAGTGGTTTAGTTATGCGATTAGCCAATATTGATTAAGAAAATATTTTATGACAATCTTTTATTGATTTTAATTATGCAATTAATCAATGAATTATTGTACACCTCTCCCTCCCAATGCACTCTTTATAAGCTGCACTGCGGTATTGCCGGGCGCCTAAGGCGCCCCGGCAATGCTGCGCTGGAGGATATTTAATTATTTGGCATGGGGGCGGTGTACTTTGAATGCATCTGTACTTGTTTTACTCTTCTCTCTCCATTTCCAGGTCGCTCTAACCAAGTGGCTCTTAGTTTCAAGAACACACACATTACATTACTATAGCCATGAAAAAAAAAAAAACCTTGATCACAAAGACAAAAAATAATTGGGCTAAATCATAAAGGACGAGACAACACAACCGCGAATGGAAATATATTTTAGTTAAAAATTGATTAACAAGCAAACCAAAGCATTTTGTCAAAGCAATACAACAATATGGGGCTTTCAAAATGATGTAATCTGCCCAAGAATGCTCGGCACGCATGAGCATAACCCCTGAGCGGCAATGTTGATTCAGGGAAGTTTCCAAAAATATTGTGCGTGTGAGATGGCCTCTCTGTCTCTCTCTCTCTCTCTCTCTCTCTCTCTGTCTGTCTGTCTATCTGTCTCTCTCCCTGTCTGTCTATGTCTGTCTCTCTCCCTCTCTCCGTGTGTGTGTGTGTGTGTGTGTGTGTGTGTGTGTGTGTGTGTGTGTGTGTGTGTGTCTCCCTCTCTCTCTCGCTCTTTCAGTCACTCAAACTCTTGGGTCTCTCAGGCATAATCATCATGCAAAGTCCTTTCTTGGCACACCTGAACTCTTATCGACCCATAAGGCCTTCATCTGTACCATAATATTCATCATGCATGTCTTATTGCGGTAATTGGTTTATCTGTACGTACCCCCTCCCCAACCCCCAGATATCTACAGGGCGCACGCGATCCACCAGCAACCCCCTTCTAGTGAAACAGCCAAAATCCAGGATCACTGCTCACCTCGACTCTACCGAACAATAAAAAATAGAGTAGAAAAAAAATTGCTTTTCGTGTAGCAAAAAAAAAAAAAAAAAAAAAAGACAAATCAAATTCCAACGAAAAGCCACAACATCCATGGAAAGCTGCTTCTTCAAAACATCCAATGAAAAACTTCTAAAAGATGTTTTAAAGGAGATTGAGTAAACAAAAATTAAGAGCAAAACCTGAGGTCAACATTACCATCGACGCTTTTGAATGTCGATGGGCTGGTGGGTGGAGCAAGGCGACCCGGAAGCAGAACTCCCACAAACGTGGCATAGTTCACTGCTGAGAGAATCCAGAGTTTGTGAAGAAATCATAATCACGAGCCAAGATCCACGCAGCCCTCGTCATTGCCTTCAACCGGTACTGCTGGCTCGTGCCATGTCTCGGCCTCCTCACTATTCATTCCTCTTGGAGCTCAATGCACCTTCAATAAATCTTATCCTTCCGACAAACAAGGCTTCTTCTCCACCGAGGCTCCACCTATCCTTGGTAACAATGACGTCACCTGATGGAATCCCCAGTGCTTTGAAGCCGCCGCCACAAATTGACAAATTGACGTCAGACAGATTTAAAAGAATGAATATCATACCGAGATGAGTGCCGAGGCAGGGATTGCAATTGCAGCACCAAATCGATAACCTTCTCATATTCACAATAAACATTAAGGCAAACAATTTTGATAAATCGATCAACCATTAAACACCACCAATCAGGCCTTCGCAAGTTAATTCAGTCTATTGCAGAAGAAAGGCAGATACACATATTGCAGTCCCCAATGGGCACAATAGATCAACCCAAGTGCAAACACGTGAAACAACAACAATTTGGTGTTTGGTGTAACAGCTGTTAATAAAAACTCACTAATGAAGCCTGGCTTTACCAGCCTGGCCTTGGAGGCCTTATCTCAAACAGTGTGCAACTGCACGCCATTGCTTTACTACCGATATGGGCACGTGATCCATAGTAAGAGTGGACCACCTCCATCAACATCCTGTTGACTTAATCCACTGAGGAACAAAGCCGAGTAAAGGTGCCTAAAAATATTAAAAAGTGAAAATAAAATAAGGAAAAAATAAGAGAAAAAGTGACTTCAATGTAGGTGGATAGATCAGGTATTAGGTGGACCTTTGACGTAAAAGGGTCCAATCAACATCGCAGAGGTGGGCTGAGGTATAGGACATGTGGCAAAGATCAGTACAGCGATGACATTTTGTCTTCTTCTTCTTCATATTATTATTATTCAAAATATCTCTTGAGCAATTCTGCTTCTTCTGAGTCTTCACTCTTGCCACTTACCTAGAAGCTCTGTGCGTAACACTGCATTGTACTTTTAAAATGATTTGGAAAAGTTTATTTGCTTCGACCTAACACCATTGCTACATGCTATAGAGTACAGACCATGGGGACATATCAAACTCAAATTACGCTCGGCAACCACCGCTTTGATTAACCAGCCAACTCTTTAATGCTAATCCCAGATTAGCAGAGGCATTGAAACCCGTGGATTAACACTCCGGGCAATAACCACAGTCAGAAATTGAGCAATTTCGCAGGTCGGAAGAAGCATAAAGATGTGCCATGTTCCCTCAGAGAGACGTAAATTGAGAGTATCTAAATGATACCTACAAAAAGAAAAAAGAACTAGAGCAATGCAATTGTCGCCAATATGCCTCCGCATCGTCCCGCAATGGGTAGATGCCGTCGTTCACTGTCCTAAAAATAAAGTTTGATTTAAATCCCTTCAGCTGTCTCAAGTATCACATTTTTGCCAGACATGACAGGTTTCACATCGATCGGTCAAGTGGTTTTCAGAGAAGGGATTTTTTTTTTTTATATCAGCTTTCAAGCTAATGTGACATATGACCTTGAGAAATGTACACACTGCATGGGTAGGGAATCATGTTTGTGAAGTTTCATGTTCATCGGACAAGGTTCGATTTTCTATCCAAGATGGCTGCCAAACCACGTAACCTACGACATCATCCTTTTCAAACTATATGCAACAATGGTGTTGGATGATATTTGTAAAATTTCACATCGATAGGGTATAAGCAGTTTCAGAGATATAATTATTTAATATTTTCCTTCAATCCAATATGGCTGCCACACCATGTGACCAATGATGTTTTCATGATCATCTTTTAATCACCATACCTAGTCAATGACACACAAAGTTTCAAGTCAATCGATTTGGTGGTTTGGGAGAAGATATTTTTTTAAGGTTTTAGGTTAAATCCAATATGGCTGCCAAACCATGTTACCTATGATGTCATAAAAAATTTATTTCAATACAAATGGGTCATAGATCGTGTGCATGCAATTTCAGATTTTTATGGTAAGGAATTCGATTAAAACATTTTTGGCTACTTTACCACTTCACCCATGATGTTTTTTTTTTTGTTTGTTTGTTTGTTTTTTTTGTATACAAGATCGAGGCTCGTGAAAGAGCGAACATTAATCACACAGAAAGACAAACAGACACACAAAACAAATAACATCGGGAGTGGTAGACAAGATGGGGAGAGAGGGGGAAGGACACAAACACAACATTTGAGAGCAGGGACCGAGAGACATGGAGACATCGAGAGAACTGTGGGAGGGAGAGGGCTTTGGGGGGAGGCATGGGAAGGGGGGGGGGGGGTGGGAGAGGTATAAAACATATGGACACTGCCAAGACTTCCAGGAAAGAAGTTGGAATTTCAAACAAGGTGGATCTGGGGTGAATTAGTGGGGGTAGAAAAGATCAAGGTTTTGGATGGGGGAAGATAAGAGATGGTGGTGAACAGCTGTTTTGAAGACCTGGAGGGAGGAGTGTGATTGAAGTGAGTGTGGGAGTTTGTTCCAGAGGTGGGAGAAAAGAGGAATGAAAGAGTGAAGGTGAGCAGAGAGCCGAGATTTCGGCAGTTTAACCATCAGAGGGTGGCTGGCAGATCTTGTGCGACCTGTAGGAATATTTGGGGGACAGAGCACAGAGAGAGCTGGGGGAGCAAGGCCGGAGAGGAGTCGGTAGAAGACAGAAAGACCACCTACCTGCCTGCGGTGAGTGAGTGAAAGGCCCTCAGAGATAGCTTCATCGCGGGAGATTCCAATGATTCTGAAAGCTTTGGATTCAACAGCGTGAAGCCGAGCCAGGTGTGAGGCAGGAGCACCAGCCCATAGGGGAGAACAGTATTCCATTGAGCTGCGGATGAAAGCCTTGTATGTGGTGAGGAGCTCAGGTGTGCCTAGGAAGGACTTCGCACGACGGAGGATGCCCAGTCGGCGACTGGCTTTGGAGGCCAGCTTGGAAATGTGGTTTTCCCAAGAAAGATCATGGCAGATGGTGAGACCCAAAAGCTTGAGCGACAGAACTTCTTGGAGAGGATTGTTGAGAAAGTAGATGGGAGGGTTGTCCAATCGATCTTTTCGGAGAGACATAGTAAGAGTGTGAGATTTGTCAGGATTGAAAGACATGTTCCACATGTTTGACCAGTCTGTGATTTTGTCCAGGTCTTCAGAGAGTGAGGAGGCTGCAGACTGCCGATCTGAGGGAAGAGGAATGGAGCGGCAGAGAGTGGAGTCATCAGCAAAGAGATACAGAGGATTTTCCAGAGAGTCGGAGAGATCATTGATAAAGACCAGAAAAAGCACAGGGCCCAGCACACTGCCTTGGGGAACGCCACCCTGAACGGGAAGGGGAGATGAGAGAAATCCATTCATGTCATCATTATCATGCTTTTGTTCCCCATTGGGAGTACTTGACAATGTGCCAAGTTTCAATTTTTTCCATTAAGCAGTTTCCGAGATTTTTTAAAATGATTTGCGTTTAATCCAAGATGGCTGCAATACCACGTGACCTATGACGTCACAATTATCAGAAAAACATTCTGCATGGGTGTAACTCCTACCCTGAATGTTTCGTCTCAATTGGACATGTGGTTGCTGAGAAAAACGATGTTTAGCGCATACGGACGGATGGAAGTACAGACGGACGAGGCATAAAAATGAGAAAAGGAAGCGAGTTCAAAATATTGCATAGGTATTTATCATGTATAATCAGTGTACACAAGCACCACCTCTACTACGATATTAATGCCCTGAATTATTCCCACCTTCTTGCGGGGTCGGCCAGGGAACGTTTTTTGATCCAGGTCTTTCACAAATCAGTTGAACAAGTCTAATGTTTTTAGTGAAGGTGACAGGAGAATGTGTGATCTTTACCGTCCACCATCTAAGTCGAGTCTGACAAGAAGCCCAGTTTTATGTCCACCCAAGTGATGGCACATACATTGATGCATCACACAGATGATGCATTGATGCATCGCAAAACGCCAGAACGACGGTTTACAACTGGTTCGAGAATCGACTCCCAAACTAGGCAGCTCAATGGGGAGTGTGCATACGTCTAGCTAGGCTAACCTGTCAACTCTTATCAGTACACATAACTAACTGCAGCCATAACAGTCACTCATAACAATAATTAGATGACATCTCAAAAAAGTTGATGACAATAATTAGATAACCTCTCCGTTCCTTAAAAGTATGCTGATTTTCTGTAGATGCAAGATCAAATATGATTGTTGCGACACTGCGACAGCCGAATGTCCCATTTGGTGCCACCAGAGAGCAAGCGAGAGCAGGTTGGGCGGTAAATAAATGATCCCAATATGAAACCGAAGCGAGATGCCTGAGCAAACCTTGCCAAACCTCTTTTTGAAATAATAAACCTATTGCACTGACATTGTCATTTAAAATGTAAAGCTGACAAATGTTGATTACAAGTGCTAACATGAATAACTCGTTTAAAAATCACTCAGAGGTGGAATTGAATGCAGAAGTGGAGTGTCAAGCACATGTGGATAGGACAATGAGCAGCACATTCAGTAAATTCAGAGCACTTGAGATGTCAGAATCCCAATTTCATAAGTTGCTCTTCGCTGTCCAAACTGAGTTTGAATCTCGGCCCAACTATAAACTGTCAACCTGGTGTTTTGCATGCAGGGCGATTCATCAAGGTGTGTGTCGTCCATTGCATCAATGTTAAACTGCTTGTCCTGTCTGCTAACATTACTTGATAGACGTTGATGTAATCCAATGGTGTCCTTCGCAAAGATTATACGGGTTATTGCCGGCTCCCGAGATAAATCCCAAATTCCAATCAAATAAAAACGACCCACCAACCCACCCACTGAATAAAAAAAGTTTTTTTTTAGAAAAATCGAATGGATGCAAGTGTGACCAATTGTAACTTTGTGAAAAACAGGGGAACAAGGCAAGGATGGTAATGCAGGGTACCCTTGCCTTTCAGTTCCATCATGCTTAAATTGGGCACAAATAATTGCAGTCGCGTTTCTTTTTAGGTCTTTTTAGGTCGCGTCACACAAATTTGTACAAAAGGTCTTTCGATCTCAATTTGAAATTAAAGTGCGAGACGATCAGTTGGAGACATCGTCTCAGGGACCGAGTGCATCTCTTTCTTCTAGCGCTCTCAGGCTTTTTCTTATGAATGGTTGAGGCTCATGGAAGAGCTAGAGCAGATTGAAGGGAAGAAACCAGAAAGGGGAAGACATCATCAGCAGATTAGCTGTGAGAGTGAGAAAGAGGGACATCAAGGGAAGGGGGACAAAGACACATGGTGGTGAACAAGCAGCACACAATCTGAAAGAAACATAGCAAGAAGAGGAAGGGGGAAGGTGGAGATTAAACTGAAAAAAGAACAAACCAACCGACAACGAACAAACAAAAAGAGGCGAGGGAGCGGGGGGGATTACAATAACCTGAAAAAACGGGAGTGCTTGTGAATAGGGACATTAGCGCTCTCGGTTCCCCGAATTGCAATTATATTGTCAAATTTTGCATTGCTGTCTTCAAAGTAAAAGTATTACACAGAATCAAGCCATGCCAGGCTTGATTGAGCAGTCTTAAACGGCGCTCCCATTTGTTCATTAAGCCAACATTCCAACATAATGGTTTGATTTTGCACCCATTTAATCCACTAGGAAAAAGGCAATGGCAATTCTTTAAGCTACAACGTAAGGTTGATATAACTGAAAGGCGTTATCATCCATGAACGTGTGATGTTGCACTGCATTACCATCCTTGCCACATTTATTTATTTTTTCACATGTTAACATGGTCACCTACACTTACACAAATAAATTTTTGGAGAAAAATTATATTTACTTCTTTGATTTCAGACATTCTCACAGCAATCATATGTGAAGTGGTCACTGCAATTATGGCTACAATCTGCTGATTAAACTAAAGAAGAACCCATCCTTGCAGACGGGTTAGTTCCCCCAGATATATGGATGGGATAATTCCCTCAGAATTGGGGTATTTTATTGCAACTCTTAAAAACAAACATACACTTCTCAAATTATAGTACAACGAGCGAGGTAACCATGCTAAGCATAGGTGGGAGCACAAAATCTCAAAAAAATGTTTCGCGAATTTTTTATGAAAACTCCCACTCACTCTAAGGACACATGCAGGGACCCCAAAAAGCGCACAGGAAATTTGGTGGGGCTGGCCCCAAAACTGTGGGACCAACACAGTGTAAATTCAATGTACCTTTAATGATCATGATGATGGTGATAACAATGACGATGGTGATGGTGTTGGCTGGGGAGGGGGGGGGGGGGGGATTGACTGTTATGTGGCATGATGAAAGAAATGGGTTATTGCAGAAAAATAGCAAAAAGTCTCAAGTGAGCGTGGTGTGATGTTGACAGAAAGGTCGAAACATGGATATAGACAATGTGGAAATGACGAATGTCAAACACCCTAATGTGTCTACACCCGGATAATTTTATTAACTGCAAAACTTATTGAGAGATTGGATTCCTCGTCTTTTTCCATCTTTGGGAGAAATATTGGCATCGTTCGCATGGAAATGCAAATCTCAACTGTATTGAGATATTACCGAATAAACAAATGTTTCCACATACAGGAAATGGAAAAAACAGTGAATGCCGAGCCCATGAATGTGTTTACATGCGGAGAGAGGTAAGTTTCATGCAGATGGAAATGCAAGATCATAATTGTATTGAGGAATTTATGAAACCACCCACCTATCTTACAACACCTGCTGGGACTCCAAAACATTCAACAAAAGGTTTGGCAGAGCCAGCTCCAAAACAGAGAGTAGTTTTGGGGCAGACAGACAATCCTGTTTTATCATATAGATTTTGCCCATGTTTGTGAACTTGTCCAACACCATCACCCGCTCGTCCCCTTTTCCCAGAGTAAAATCGGAAAAGTCATCAATCTCCTTTATCAGATAAAGATTCAAATCATTTTGGTCAGTTGTTCGATTTGAACATCCACCAAGAAACCGTTTACAAGGCATTCATATACAACTACCATCTCCTCTGCTTCCATATAATCAAGGAAGAATTAAGACATTGTCACCCTCTGGTAGGGAATGTTGTATTGCAGTTATATTTGAGACAATACTACCCTCTGGTGGGGAATGTAGAATACAGTAGGGCAGACCTCTTTTATCCTACTAATACAGCAGAACCTACTTCTACTTCCTTATTTATATTCTATGAATACAGTTGTCAAATTGCAATCATCTTACTATAATTCACCAAATGTCCGTCCGTCTGTCTGTCTGTCTGTCTGTTCAAAGGTACCGTAAAAACTGCTGAACCAATCGCAAAGATATTTTGGGTGGATAATCCTGGGATCTCCAGGAGTAAAATAGGCTATTTAGTTTTCCCAATTTCAGCTTTAGTCTCCAGCATTCTCAGGTTTGGACTCCCGCATAACATTCGCGTTCGCATAACGTTCATTGTTCTCATTGTGACGATGATGCTTTCCCGGGTGCCGCACGATCGGTGCAGACGTTTGTGCGGCACCCGGGAAAGCAACATGTCTCCATCGATCGCTAACAGATCGCTTTCTCCATCGATCTTGCCAAGGCCGTAACACCTATCGGCTCAAAATCCTTTTAACTGTTGATTTGGTACAGTTACACGTATCGGGAATTTGATACACGTATCGGGAGTACATACGACATAGCGATTGTGAACACGATTATCGATCACGATTCACGATCACGATCATCACGATCATAGTGTATCGATCACGATTTGAAACACGATGGAATAATATTTACCGATATGAACAGTGATGTGGCTTTTATTGAAATTCTACAAATACTGTTTAGATTTTGATGATTTGCGTGTGATATGATTCAACGGATGTTTATATGAATCGTTTAAAATAAAAAAACCTTCGATTTCTGATATTTTGCCTTTTCATTTGGGCCTCACAATTGAAGCCCCACCCATAGGGCGGGTACCGTTGCTAGTATTGTCAAATTTAGCATTGCTGTCTTCAACTTTTATTTTATTTGTGGAACCACTTTTATCCGAAAATCCAATTAACGGAAACACCCATTATCCAGAATTTTTTTTAAATCGTGGAATCTCACTCGTGATTGATTTATCCAGGAAATCATCCCTCAATTGGAATCGCTGGCCAATAGTTCCGGTAGATGGCCAACTCCACCTTGCAGTGCTGTAGTTGGTAGTAAAATAAGTGCCGTAATTTCCATAATAGGTAGAATGATTCCATAGTGGTGTTAGAAGTGAACTGCGTTTCCAAACTGCAATTCGCCGGGTTTGGCACTTCCAAACTTTGAGAAAAAGCTCTAACAATATTACCTCTGGGACAGAAATAGTCCACAAATGCGTTTTGTTCAAGACAAAAATGAGCAAGGAGTACCGGTTTTTCTGAACTACCGAACCCAACTTGGGTCCGGCAAAAAAATTCCTGAATTGTCTGTCCCAACCTGAAAAATGGAAATACTATTCAGAAAGAAAAATAAAGTGAAAGTTCCTTTAAATTATTCCAACCATCCAGGAAAATTGTAATTTTTCAATCACACAAATATATTGATTCCATGTGGTGTATATGGGCAACAGACCGCTGCCTCCATCACTCGTGAAAATATATTTTTCTTTCCAGTTAAGAAATATATAACCTCCCATTTTGAGCTCTTTCAACCAGCACGAGAGTAAAAGTCTTTCATTTTTTATATAGTGTTATTTTTGCCCCTGTCGCACCGCGGAGCGAAAGGGGGACTATGGTTTTCCCCTCCGTCCGTGTGTGCGTGCGTCCGTGCGTGCATGCGTCCGTTAGGGTGCATCAAACGCCCTTAGGTTCTTGGATTTTAATGTCTATTCTCTCAAATGTTACACTTGTTGGTAGAAGTATGTATGCAAAAAATAAATGAAATCAGAGGTGGTCCTGGGTGGCCACCGGCCACTTTTATATATTTAGGGCCATTTTCGGGGCCGCACTATGTAAAAATGTTTGATTTTGTTATTTTACACCCAAACCTAGTCATGTTTGGTATCAAATTGAAGGTCTTGATGAGAGGAATACAAATATAACAATTTTATGCAAAAAACGATGGTTTGATAATTAGTTTGTATTTTTACATGAATGAAATCAGAGGTCTAATCGTGGGTCCCATACTAGTAGTCTAATAATATCCTTTATTTTCTTTCAGATGGCAGATAAGAAGACCAGATTAGCAAGTGCCATTTTTGGTCTTGGCAATGCTTTTACAGAAGCAGATGGTACATTGACAGGAGTCCGCCTCCCAACTTGCCGGCAGGTTCTTCGATGCGTGATGTGGTACATCCAGAAAGAAATATGTGAAGGCAAACAAACTCAGCCACTGAAATGGAAATCTGCCAGCATCGTCCTTATCCAGCTGAAAAAATTCTACACTAAAGCAAATATTCCTATGCTTTCAGACCATCAATGCTGCAAACTAATACTTGACCTTCTTAATGACAATAACAAATTGCGTCAAATACCTGTTTCTCGCCGAGAATCTCCAAGCACTTTGGCTAAGTTGCAAACCATGAATGAACGTCTTGATAAGACCTTTGGTGTATGGACAAAAGATGCAATGACAAACATTAAGAATGAGGAAGATAGAGTATTTTTAGAGTCAATGAAATCTGACAGAGTAGCCTCATTTGGTGGTGTTGACAAGAAGAAAGTTGATAAAGATCATAGAAAAGAAAAACGCCTCTTAGCGGAAGCTTCAAGACGAGAACGTCATGAATCATCCAGTGTACAAGAGATGACAATTAGTTCTGTATGCTCTGATGATAGTGACTCTGCAGATAGCTTGGAAGAAACTGAAGAAGAGGCGATTCCAGAGTTTCAAAGGAAGCGTAGTCACCACAGATCAACATATGCAGGTACATCTGCCTTTATTCCTCATGATATTCTGAAAAGACATTCAGTTGTGTCTGTTGCTACTCGACTAAACATAACTCCTGTTCAACAGGTTGCGCTCACCAAAGCTGTAATTCAAGAGGCAGGAGGTGATCCACGTCGTGTGGCCAAGTCGTACTCAACTGCTGATAAGGCTCGACGATCAATAACAAGTGCTATCGCCAAAGATATTCAAGAAAATTGGATCGCCCCAACAGCTGCAACACTTCACTGGGATGGCAAGCAGATACCAACGCTCACAAACAAGAATGTCAAGGAAGAAAGATTGCCAGTGTTGGTTGGGAATGCCACTGATGTAAAGCTACTGGGGGTGGCTAGATATCCTCCTGGAAGTGATAGGTCATCAGGTGACATCATTGCCGAGCACACTTACACGTATCTACATTCATGGAAGTGCAAACAATCAGTTGTCAACTTATGTTTTGACACAACAGCATCAAACACTGGACACGTTACAGCTGCCTGTGTTACCATTCAATCAAAACTGGACCGTGCTCTTCTGTGGTGTGCATGTCGCCATCATGTTGGAGAGGTAATCCTGGATCATGTGTTTGACGTTCTCAAAATTGAGGCATCAAAGTCTCCAGAAGTATCTTTGTTCCAAAAATTCCAGAAGAATTGGGAACGCATATCGCATGCAAAGAATGAAAGTTTAACCAAAATTGACATTTCCATGTACAATGACTATGCACAACAGCTGCTTTTATCCTGCAAAAACAAGGTTTTAAGCACAATCCGCACAAGCGCTTCATACTGTAGGGAAGACTACAAGGAAATGGCACAACTCTGCCAGGTAGTCCTCGATGATGATGTCACAAAACAAGGAACACTCCACAGACCAGGGGCCATGCATAAAGCAAGGTGGATGTCAAAGATTCTTTATTCCATCAAAATATGCCTACTTGAAGAGCAAATTTCTCTACTACCTCGAGGAACTGTAACAACACAACATCAACAGAAAAAACTGAAGGAGTTTGTTGTTTTTGTTGTTTATATTTATTGTGATTGGTGGCTCATATGTCAGTCTGCTTCAAATGCCCCATGGTTTGATTTGTGCTTTTACAAGACTCTGCTCAACTATAAAGCTGTCAACTCAACCATTTCAGTCAGCGCTGTGAAAGCCTTTGATAGACATTTGTGGTATTTAACCCCAGAACTGGTTGTTTTGGCACTGTTCAGCAATGCAATTCCTCAAAAGGATCGTCGTGCCCTTGCAGATGTGTTACTGGCCATACAACCAGATGAAATGCCAAGCACTCCAAAACACCGCTACGGTTCTGGATATGGCAAACCGTCATTTCCAAAAATTACAGAAGCGACAACCCTGGCTGATCTTGTGAACGAGGACTCGTGGTTTACAGTAAACCTTCTTCACCTCGATATGACCTTCCTAACAGAGGATGTTGACACTTGGCAGAACAATGAGCACTTCAAGGCAGCCAAGTCCATTGTGGATGGGCTTAATGTTGTGAATGACCCTGCGGAGAGAGCAGTAAAGCTCGCAACTGATTTTGTCTCAACTGCAAGAAGAGAAGACCACTTCCAAAATCTTCTTCAAGTGGTTGAATGTGACCGCAAAGCGAGGCCAAATTTGCGGAAACGAGCAAAGTTGGAGTAGTGACATTGGCGTTGTGCTTAATACATTTTCAAACTTTTAATCAATGAAAGTACAATACTACAACACTGTACTACAACTTTGTAATATGAAGAACGATTTTGGTTAATTTTACATTGACATGTAAGGTTGTTTTAACTGTTTGATATTAGGCATTTAGTAAAAGTAGGACTTTACTTTTGTATATAGGTATAATGGTTAATTTTACATTATCTTGTAGTTAATTTTACATTATCTTGTAAAGTAGTTTAGCTGTGGCCCTAAATGGCCCTAAATATATAAAAGTGGCCGGTGGCCACCCAGGACCACCTCTGATTTCATCTATTTTTTGCATACATACTTCTACCAACAAGTGTAACATTTGAGGGAATAGACATTAAAATACAACAACTTTTTGAAAATCATGGGGCGTTTGATGCACCCTAGCGTCCGTGTGTGTGTGTGGGTGTGTGGGTTGCTTGCTTTATTACTGAGGTACAGCTGTGCCACTGTGACAGATGCCCCTGCTCATTAGCACAGGAATTTGTAATTTGCCCATGGTGCTGGCATAACTCACCTACTCTTTGCCAAAAGACATAATGGGATATTTAACATCCAACCAAGAAATACTCGTTGATGGGTTTCTGAATTGATGGATTTCTGAGAAGATTTTTGAATGAAATTCCAATATTTGCGGCAATGCTCCCCACTTCTCTTTCACCACTCTCAAATGGGTAGATCTAGATGGGAAGCGCAACTCCATGAGATCTTACTATCCTGATGCTTTGTACATAATTTGGTACGTATCGCTCAGGTAGTTGTGGAGATGTTTTAGTGGGTGGGTGGTTCATGTGCAGCCACCCAGCTGCTGGTTGAATCATTTTTCTGTGGGTGCGTTTGCCGCTGATGCAATGCCTCTCCATAACCCGTTATCTGGTACTCATTTTTCAGACCTCGGAAAGATGACAGGCTGAGTCAACCCCACCCGGCGTTAATTAAACGGGATTCAAACTCAGGACCTTAGGATGCCAAGCCCACCACCCTAACCATTAGGCCAACATCAGGTGATAATATTTTAGTGAAAATGAGGGATTCTGGGAGGGGCCTATGGCTCCCTTTCCAGGGGAATTCTGACCAGGAGAACAACCTAAGGTTAGGGCATGGTCCCCATGCCTCATAGCGAGTTTGATCTAGATCTGTCTGGCGGTTCCTGAGGAGATTTAAAAAAAATGAAATACCAATATTTGGGGCAAACCCCACTTTTACACCCATTATCGGGGGTGCATCCAGATGTGTAGCATAATTCCATGACTCCTTGCTCTCCTGATGCATCGTACCAAATTTGGTCCATATACTGTAGGTTGGGGAGTTTGGGAGTAAAATATGGTTTCGTCAAATGTTAATGGACATACATATGTACGGACACTGGGGCCCAGTCTTTGAGGTTATTTTGGAGAAATAACCTAATTATAAACCTACTAGTGGGGTCACCCATCGGAATCCCACGGGCATGGACGTCTTCATTTAGATGTTGCACATTCAGTTTTACAAACTGGTTACTGGCAATTTATCAGATCCACAAATGATGTAATCTACACTAATGTATTTACTTCTGATAACATGTGAATGCATGTGCGTGCACATGGGAAATACAGTTTGAAATGTGTGATTACATCTTATGTAAAATGTGACTTCAAGAGCTCAAATCCTCTCCCTCCCCGCTCCCATACCTCCCACATCACGCACACTGCACCGGGGAGTGGATCACCCACAAGGGAGTGGGTCACTGTCACACACACGCACACACACACACACGAGTGGGTCACATACACACACGCACACACACACCTAGGAGTGGGTTACACACATCTCGTTTTTTTCTTTTTGTTCCTCACAATTCTGTGTTTCTCTTATATACACACACACACACACACACACACACACACACACACACACACACACACACACACACACACACACGCACGCACGCACACGCACGCACACGCACACGCACGCACACACGGGGGATTACAAACGCGAGTGGCAACACGGAAACGATGGTCTGCCCTTCTCCCCACATGCAGAGTACCTAATTGCGACTTTTCATTGTGACTACGTCTAAAGATTGAAACATTCCGACTATATAAGAATACAGCTCAAATGGAAAAGTCATTGGGAAAAGTCTTTTGGGCGGTGTATAAGAACATCACATAACACCTTTCTGTTACGGGAAAACCAATGTTACTCTTTTCGTTACAGCATACAAAATGGCTAAAGATGGTCGAAGAAGAAATGCGGGCCAGGGGGTTAACAAGGGAAGATGCAGAAAATAGGGCAAAATGGAGAACATTGTCATGGGGACCGCAAGGCTAACCCCCGCTCTTGCAGGGAAAATGGCCTTTTAAAATGCCTGATGTTGTATACAAAATGACATTTTTTAAATTAAAGATTTCGAATAAACTTATTTAAAGTGTACGTGCACATAACTTATAACATAAGAACGAAAAAATATCTCTCGGCAATCTCCAGTCTGTATTTATTTATTTATTTTACACATGTGAATTACATGCCCATGCACACGTGAAATGGAGTTTTTTATTAATCCTGGATGTGAACACGATTCAGCCTTGAAAACTCGTATGAAAAAAAAAAAAACATTGATGGAATGAATGGAGTGTTCAAACAGGATTACCTTTAGATGAATGAAATTGGAACGAAGAAATATCTGTCAGCAATTTCGAACAAGCTCTGCCCCTTTCCTCACATTGTTGACTTTTTTGTGACGACTGTCATCAAACGGAAAAGTAATATATCTTAACGGAAAAGAAAAAGCGAATTTTTTATATATCTCGGCATTTTCCCATCTGAGATATTTGGGCGGTGTATGATACATCGTGCCACAAATTTTCAATATAGCTCGGCAATTTCCCTTCTGTGTTATTTTGGCGGTGTATGATATATCGTGCCGCGATTTTTAAATATATCTCAGCATTTTCCTGTGTGTGCGTGAATTTTCTCAATTATTGCTGAAACTGAGTCTAAAACTAGACAACTCTTGTATGGTGCTGTTCTCTATTGCGTTCTCATCTTGTGTAATACTGCGCATTGTTATTTGCATATTCTGTATCTATTATCTTATTCTAATATCTACCATCGCTTTCTTTGTCTTGCAGATTGATTGTTCATCGTTGTTGCTAATAAACCTGCATTCAATTGATACATCCTTGTTTATGAACAATCAACTCATCTGAAGATGCCTGCTGCAGTCTGCCCCTTCCCGAGCTGTGTCTACGTTACTGACAGCACTGACAATGCCGTTGCTGCTATCCAGCTCTCCATCCACGCCATGACTCACACGTCCATTGCACCAGCAAAACCGGACAAAGTCAGCCGTCCTCGTATCCAAACCGGCGGTACCAGCGAAGATTGGCAATATTTCACCAGAAGATGGGATGGTTACAAGGCAGCGACCCAGATAATCGGCAATGATGTTCGCGTTCAACTCCTTGAATGTTGTGATGATAACCTACGACGTGACCTCCACCGCAGCAACCCACGCATTGAAATCAAGGACGAGGCAGCTATACTACAAGCCATTCGGTCCCTTGCTGTCCGAGAGGAGAATACCATGGTGTCTCGCGTAAACCTCCACAACATGCGACAGGACCGAGAAGAACCAATTCGTACCTACGCAGCCCGTCTGGCTGGTCAAGCTGAGATCTGCAAATTTTCTGTTGTATGCTCATGCAATCCCCCTACTGATGTCAACTACACCAAGGACATGGTTCGCGATGTCCTATGTCGGGGACTCGCCGATCAAGATATACAACAGGACATTCTCGGCGATCAAAATCAGAACATGAGCTTGGAGGAAGTTCTCATTTTCGTCGAGGCCAAGGAAGCAGGGAAACGTTCCCAGAATGCCTTGCTCGATAGTGAAGGCGCTCATGGCGCAAGCCAATACAAAAACTGGAAGAACAAAAGAGCCCTGATCACTACCGACAAGCAGGCGGCCATTTGTAGTTATTGCGGCAAAACTGGTCATGGCAAACAGCCGAACATCGACCAAAGGCGTCAATTCTGCAATGCCTACGGGAAAACATGCAGTAAATGCGCCACTCGCGGCCATTTTGCACATGTCTGCCGGGGAGGCACGAAAAAGGCGGACAACAAACCTACGGACAAATCAATGGATGCTCATGATGTGGAAGAAAGCAGCCAGGTCCACGATCTCCTCTGCTCTGTCACGGAACGAGAAACGGCCATTTGGAAGCCGCAAATTAAAAGGGCCATGGCCACCTTGTCAACTCCACTACACCTCGACCACCATATATTTGACCACCTCTCTGGCTGGACCAAGAAGAAGTCTCAACCACAGCCGTACATAAAACTCATAGCACGGATCGATAAGGAATCTTATGACCATTTCGGCCAGCCACTGTCATCCCGACCAAAATCGGCCAGGCTCCAGGCCATGGCCGACACTGGCTGTCAAAGCTGCCTCACAGGACTTAATATTTTCCACAAACTCGGGCTGCGTAATGAAGACCTGTTACCTGTCAACCTGAAGATGAATGCTGTTAACAGTGGAAGGGTCCGGATTATCGGCGCCATGCTCCTACACCTGTCTGGTCGCACAGCCAATGGCGACATTATTGAAACCCGACAAATCTGCTACATCTCACCTGACACACGGAACATGTATCTCAGTCGTGAAGCATGCGTTGATCTAGGCCTCGTGTCTAGTAGCTTCCCAACCATTGGCGAATCCAACACAGTTGGTGCTGCAGTGGCAGCAGTTATCGATGCAAATTGTAACTGCCCGGAAAGATCGCTTCCCCCTACACTGCCTACATCTATCCCATTTCCGGCCACTGACGAGAACCGAGAGAGGCTGGAGAAATGGCTACTGGAGTACTACAAAAGCAGCACATTCAATGTCTGCGAACACCAGCCACTACCCCACATGGAAGGTCCGCCTCTCACACTGATGGTTGACCCCGAGGCAACACCAAAAGCAGTGCACACCCCAGTGCCTGTCCCCTTACACTGGCAGGCAGAAGTCAAGGCTGGTATCGATCGCGACATCAGGTTAGGGGTTCTGGAACCGGTGCCAATTGGTGAACCAGTGACATGGTGCAGCAGAATGGTCGTCTGTCCAAAGAAGGATGGGACCCCACGGAGGACAGTTGATCTGCAACCACTGAATGCGCACTGCACACGTGAGACCCACCACACCCAGTCACCCTTCCATCAAGCAATGGCGGTGCCACATAACACCAAAAAGACGGTAACAGACGCCTGGAATGGCTATCACAGCGTTCCAATCAGAGAATGTGACCGCCATCTGACAACGTTCATCACACCATGGGGCCGATACCGTTACTGCACCACTCCCCAAGGTTACATCGCTTCAGGTGATGGATACTCCAGACGATTTGACGAAATTGTATCGGACTTCAAAAACAAGTCCAAATGTATTGATGATACCATCATGTGGAGCGACACATTGGAAGAGAGCTTTTTTCAGGCATGCAACTGGCTCGACCTGTGCGGCCGTAATGGGATTACGCAAAATCCGACGAAATTCCATTTTGGTCAGGACACGGTCGAATTCGCTGGATTCGAGATCACCATGGACAGTGTACGACCATGCCAAAGGTATCTCCAAGCGATACAGGACTTCCCCACACCAAAAACAATTACTGACATTCGCTCCTGGTTTGGGCTAGTCAATCAGGTAACATACTGCTTCAGCATGACCGAGAGGATGCGACCTTTTCGGGACCTCCTAAAATCATGCACCCCCTTCTACTGGGATGCAACACTACAATCCCTATTCGAAGAATCAAAACGACTCATCATATCTGAAGTCGCAAATGGGGTCCAGATCTTTGATAAGGAACGGACAACATGTCTCGCAACTGACTGGTCGAAGGATGGGATTGGCTTCTGGCTCCTCCAAAAACACTGCAGATGCCCTGGTGAAACCCCACAGTGCTGCCCCGATGGCTGGAAAATCACCCTTGCTGGAGGCCGCTTCACCCATGCAGCGGAGTCGCGCTATGCTCCGATAGAGGGTGAAGCTCTAGCAGTGGCGGACAGCCTGGAAAAAGTAAAGTATTTTGTGTTGGGATGCAAGAACCTGATTATTGCCGTCGATCACAAGCCCTTAATCAAGCTTCTTGGTGACAGACGATTAGAGGACATCCATAACACGCGGCTTGCCAACTTGAAAGAAAGGACCCTAGCATATCGTTTCCGAATTATCCACATCCCGGGAAAACGACACTGCGTACCAGATGCGATTTCACGACATCCGTCGGGTGCCAGACCATCGGAACGACTGCCACTGGTGGATGACATTTCCTCCATTATGGATGTGGCCACATCGACTACACTAAGACAGCACACCTTGACTGGGCTGTGGACCACAGATGACGACACTGGCATGGAAATGGCTATTTCTATGGCAGCCATCAAGACACTCGATTCTGTGCGGTCCGTCACTTGGGACGATGTTCGGGACGAAACAGCAAGTGACACTCAGATGCTGCAGTTACTCAATTCTATTGAGCAGGGTCTACCTGCCAGTCGGGACGATTTCCCTGTGTCCATTTTGGAATACTTTCCCTTCCGTGAACACCTCTACACTATTGATGGCATAGTGGTCTACAAGGGGAGGATTATCATCCCACCGAAGCTACGGAAGCTTGTCCTTGAGAATCTTCATGCTGCTCACCAAGGAGTCACGGCTATGACCACCCGGGCCAGCAGCTCGATCTTTTGGCCTGGAATCACTCCCCAGATTCATGAGATGCGCGATCGCTGCTCACACTGCAATCGGATGGCCCCATCGCAACCAAGCGCTCCACCTACAGCCTCAGCTGAACCTGCCTACCCTTTCCAGTACGTTTGTTCAGATTACTTTCATCACAAGGGTCGGAGTTATTTGGTCACCGTTGATCGTTACTCTAATTGGCCAATCATTCAGCTAACAACTGGCGGGGCACAAGGCCTAGTGAAATGTCTGCGGTCGAACTTCGCCACTTATGGTATCCCCGACGAATTGGCATCTGACTGTGGGCCAGAATTCACGGCACATGACACCCAAGACTTCTTGCGTCGGTGGGGCGTTAACCATCGGTTGTCATCCACTGCCTTCCCACACAGCAACTGTCGTGCCGAGATCGCAGTCAAAACATCGAAAAGATTGATCACCGATAACACTGGTTCCAATGGTGAACTAGACACTGATCGGTTCCAACGTGCAATACTCCAGTACCGGAATGCACCGGATCAGGACACTAGGTTGTCTCCAGCCATGATCATCTTCAAGAGGCCAGTCAAGGACTTCATACCCATCATCCCAGGCAGATACTTGCCATCGGACACCTGGCGGGAAACACGCAACAATCGTGAGGAAGCTTTGCGCATTCGGCATGCCAGGGAGATCGAAAGACTCTCTGAACACACGACAAAACTACCTCCACTGGCCGTCGGGGACCATGTCCGGATCCAGAACCAGACCGGCCTGGAACCACGAAAATGGGACCGGACCGGAACCGTGATTGAGGTAAAACAATTCGATCAATACGTTGTCAAGGTGGATGGCTCCGGAAGAATCACTCTCCGGAATCGTAAGTTCCTGCGACGTTTTACGCCTTTCAGCATGACAACTCCCACTACGACTGGCAAAAGTGGCATGCTGCCAACCGTTATGCCAAGTGTTATGCCAATCGTACCGAAATACTTAATGTCTGGTACCCAACCCATCGCCGCTCCAAGAGTCTGTCTCAATCCTGTTACCACTCCCCAGAAGGGTGAACCCCAACATGTCATTGCGCCGGGCTTACCTTCACAGACACTCCGCTCCACCACCGCGATGACACCACCCGCGAGAGTCGCTAACCAACCACATGTGCAGACCACCGCCACACCTCCACGGTCACTGCCTATTTCTGCCCCCTTGACGGTTCGGGTGATGATGGACCAGCTGGAGGGGACTCCGGCGTCGGACAGGGCGATAGTGAACCACCCACCGGAGACTCCCACAATGGACCAGGAAATTACGAACTGCCCTCAGAGGACTCCGACGATTGATCGGGTGGTGACGGGCCGCCCGAAGCGAATTATCAAACCACCAGCCCGATTCAATTCAGAAGAATATCAATTATGAACTCATGTGATCCTTTTTCTCGGTCTCCAGTTTCGTTCTATTCTGTGTCACAATTGAACGTTTTTGGGAAAGGGAGATAGACAACTCTTGTATGGTGCTGTTCTCTATTGCGTTCTCATCTTGTGTAATACTGCGCATTGTTATTTGCATATTCTGTATCTATTATCTTATTCTAATATCTACCATCGCTTTCTTTGTCTTGCAGATTGATTGTTCATCGTTGTTGCTAATAAACCTGCATTCAATTGATACATCCTTGTTTAAACCATCGATAAAAATGAAATCAGATGGGGAGTTACAGTGGAGATAAAGGTGTGAGAGAGTCTCAATGGTCGTAATGGTATAGGCCTTTGAAAATGCATTTCATTCTATAAATGAAAATTCCTATACCAACACTCGGGAACTGAGTGGCGTGCTGATGATGAGGGGAGTGCCGAGAGCTTTGAAAAGATGAAACAGTTGTGCTGCAATGCACCGGTGCTGGCCTATTACGACGCCAAGAAAGGCTGTACCATTCAATGTGATGCCAGCAGTTACGCTCTCGGAGGAGTGCTTCTGCAAGATGACCACCCTGTAGCATATACATCCCGTGCGCTCACACCGACTGAGCAGAGATACTCGCAATTGGAGAAGGAAATGTTGGCCATTGTACATGCCTGCAAGAAGTTCCATTACTACATATTTGGGACATCAAACATCACCGTCGAGTCCGACCACAAGCCGTTGCAGTCAATTAACACCAAGCCCCTACTAGCAGCACCTATGAGGCTACAATCAATGCTCCTGAAGTTGCAGCCGTATGACTTGACAATCACGTACAAACCAGGGAAGGACATTCCACTGGGCGACACCCTGAGCCGTGCTAACCTCCCAGATACTACACCAGAGATGGACATTGAGCTAATCAATATGGTAGACTTCATATCAGTGGTGCCGTCTTGCTACGCGCAGTTCCAGCAGAGAACTGCTGAAGAGTTGAATGAACTGCACACCATGGTTCTGAAAGGATGGCCAGACACCAAAGCTGAAACACCTCACAGCATCCGTGCATACTCCCGTGACGAGCTGTCGGTGATGGATGGAATTGTTAACAAAGGCATGAGAATCGTTGTACCCACAACAATGCGGCCAGACATGATGCGACAAATACATGGCTCACACATGGGAATCAGCAACTGCAAACAGAGAGCCCGAGAAGCTCTGTTCTGGCCAGGCATGACTGCACAAATTGAAGACGTCGTCAGTGATTGCCCACAGTGCAGTTTGTACCAAAGTCAGCAGCACGCAGAAACTCTGATGCCCCTGAAAACACCTCTGTTACCTTGGATTGAGGTGGCTGCTGATATCTTCGAATATGAAGGGAATCAATACTTACTCACAACCGACTGTTTCTCCAAATTCATCGAGGTGGATGCTCTGACAAACCTCAGCACAGCAGTCACTGTCAACGCCCTCAAATCACAAATGTGTCGACACGGCATCGCAGAGACACTCAGAACAGATAACGGACCTCAGTTCAGCTCGCAAGAATTTTCCCAGTTTTGTGCTGACTATCACATCAATCACCAGACGTCTTCGCCCCGATACCCTCAGTCAAATGGTGCAGCTGAGAGAGCCATACAGACGGTAAAGCGACTCTGGTCTAAGTGCAGTGATAAACATCTGGCCCTCCTTGACTACAGGACCACGCCGCTGGAAAGTTGCAACATGTCACCTGCCACGCTTTGCATGTCTCGCAGACCCCGCAACCTGCTGCCAACCTCTCGTGAGTTGTTGCGTCCAATTACTCTGAACTGTGATGAGGTCAGGAAGAAGCTCGATCAGAGCAAGGTGAAGCAACGGGTCCACCACGACAAACATGTCCAAAGAGACCTGCCTGCCCTCCTCCCAGGAGACCCAGTAAGGATGACTCCACTCCCAGGTACAAACAACTGGCTGCCTGCAACAGTTGTAGCCCATCACAGTGTGCCCAGATCATATATCGTTGAAAGTAATGGCAGGAAGTATCGCCGAAACAGGAAACACCTCCACCTCTCAACATACGGTGCTCATCAGCCAAGCTCCACAGCACTGACGTATGCAACCCGGCAACCGACCAGACCGACCCCACACTGTGCTACTGCTCCAGCTGGTCTGCCAGCTCCCAGCTCAGCTCAGACCACACAGCACTGCCCGTGCAGCAGCAGCCTGCACTCTACAGCCCGTACAGGGCAACCCTCGCCAGTCACACACACGCCATCCTCTCTGCCGCCTGAACAGGGTCAGAATACTCTCACCACGAAGTCAGGCCGCGTCATCAACAGACCCAAACATCTAGAGGATTATGTGACAAACTGAGGGCAGACTAACCCTTCTTCTAGCACCTTGTAACTCAGGGTAGTCTACCCCTGTTTTACTGTTGTGACAGTATGTTCTAAATGTTTACACTTATTTTGTTCATGTTCGTTCATGCATCAGCTACATCTTTTATTACTTGCTGTGCCATGCTTCACTTAATTTTCCGTTTGTTGTTTGTCAAAGGGAGATGCGACATAACGCATTATATCATAACGTTATGTTCACGTCATGGTTTACGACATGGTTGTAACATAACGCATTACATCATGACGTTATGTTCACGTCATGGTTTACGGCATGTTCACGACACCATGACGAATAAACGGCAGTCCGTTGGCCCGCCATCTTGTTGACTTGTTTGTGTCTGAATAACCAAACGTTACAGGGAGTGTCGTTGAAGCTGAAGGGAAAGGTGTATGCCGCATGTGTGAGAAGTGTTATGATTTATGGGAGCGAGACATGGGTAATGAACGTCGAGCAGCAACGAAGGTTGGAAAGGGTGGAAATGCGAATGGTTCGACGGATGTGCGGAGTATCGTTGAGAGAGAGGAAGACAAATGATGAATTGCGAAAGATGATGGGAATAGAGCCTGTGATTGATGCTGTGAAGAGGAACAGGTTGAGATGGTTTGGTCATGTGTTGAGGAAGGATGAAAGTGACTGGTTGAGAAGAGTGATGGAAATGAATGTAGAAGGAAGTAGAGGACTGGGAAGACCGAGAAAGACTTGGCTAAAGATGGTGGAAGAAGAAATGCGGGCAAGGGGGTTAACAAGGAGAGATGCAGAAAATAGGGCAAAATGGAGAAGATTGTCATGGGGACCGCAAGGCTAACCCCCGCTCTAGCAGGGAAAATGGCCTTTAAAATGCATGTTGTTGTTGTTTGTATTCTATAAATGGAAACTTTCATCGAATTTTATTCCCATTTTTTTTCAACCGAGTCTAAAACCATGTTAGTGACTGTGAAAAATGAAATGAGATATCGAATTAGAATTGAAATAAAACTGTGAGAGAGAGCAAGACACCAAGGACCTAACAAAAGAGACCTCAAAGCCATGCGAGGAAACAAAATGGTGGATATTCATTTTTGAAGCCCCTCCCAGACCGGGTGTAGCCACTCCCCTGGACAGACAGAGAGACAGAATCACCTACGGAGATTAAAATATGGATAAAGAACCTACCAGTCGTTTGTGGAGCATTTCACATCCAACAATACTCATGAAGCTCTTGGACAGCTTTGTGATTCACAAAAATGACAGACCCAAAACAACTCATTTGTAATTCCATTCCCTTCCTCCACATCCTCCTCTTCTTTTTTTCTGTTCAGAAAAGCTAACTCAAAATTGGTTTAAGTTCAGTACTTGGATTAAACATGAATGGACTGTATTTTAAAGTGGGTAGGTCCATGACTACTTGAGATTTTCAAAACTTGAAAGGATTCCACAAAGTATGTAGGTATAGCTGCAAATGTACAACTGGTGTGGGTGGGACAATTCCTGCCAATCAGCCTTGTGGAGGCGGCCATGAGGAAAAAATTGCCCAAGGCCCAATCACACCTATATGGGTGTGGTTACAGTGGAATATTATGTGTAGTCCTACAACAGAAAACCATTGTAAAGTCTGTCTACTTCATAAAAGTCTGACTACTGTTCAGTCTGCACATCCATTGTGTTCATCGATGTGTTCATGCGCAACCAGAACTTTAAATGACAAGACATTTCTCAGTGCAATCACAACTAGAACGGGCACTCGGTAGAGCGCATACCTTCGCCGCAGCTACTGTTCTGTACTTGGCATGGGAGTGTAGGGAACAGAACAACAAAAATACGATTTTGACCTTTTCGTGACCTTGACCTTGACCTTTGACCCGATTGCTCCCAAAATCTAATCAAATGTGTCCCGTATAATAACCAATCATCCCACCAAATTTCATGCAATTCGGTTGAATACTTTTTGAGTTATGCGAATAACATACACACACACACACAGACATACAAATAAATACACAGCGATCAAAACATAACCTTCCGCTTTTGCGAAGGTAATTAGAAAGAGCATTGAGAGATTGCAAACCTCAGGACTTGATCTGTGTGGTGTTTGTGTGGTGTATTCTGTGTGGTGATTATGTGCTGGTGTGTTGACGATGCATTGACAACATAGGTTTACGTTCTTGCACAGCAGACAAACAGACCTTTGCAGTTTGGATACATGTATTTTACTGACGTAGACATATTTTATAGTACATACTTTATAGATGCAATCACCTTCTTAATAATATCCTTTATAGACATACTCACATTGTAATTGTATGTACTTTGTAGACATGCTCACATTCTAATTGTACATACTTTATAGAGGTACTCAATTGGAAAATTAAAGATGTAATACTTGCTACCTACCACAAGGTCGTGCTTGTGGCCATTGTGAGCATATTATGTGTGGACAGGGGGAATGGCAAGGGGAATATTCCTATAAATATCCCTATAAAAAATCCCTATGGCAAGGGGAATAAAATTCTCCAGCATGTAAATACATTTTAAAAAGTACAGAAACAAGTTATAAAAAAAACATTTCAAAATAGAGAGTTCAGAGAACACCTTACCCCACGCAGTCTTGACATACATGGACATGGACGGGGTATGTGAGCGGCAAAGTTGATTGGTCGTGATGACGTAAAATGCCGTAATATTTTGCCCAAGTACTGCTAATTGGAAGGGTTTTGAAAGTGCCAAAAAGGCGATTTGTGTTCTACAGTGTTCAAGTACGGTATACGTATTTCCAATTCAGTTGAAATGAAATACAGATTGTAAAGATTTTTTTTTCAATCTTGTTTGACTGCCAGACATGCAGACAGAGTAAAAAAAAAACATCTGGATTGGGATCTGAACCAAAATCGAATCGGCAAGTTATTGCCACCTACCCAACTCATCCACCAAGTATAATCATAACTCGTCCACAACAATTTGAGACATCATGCTACATAAAGTTTTTGGCCCCCACCTCTCATCGGTGAAGAATCATTTAAAAAATTCTCGCATCTGAATCTTCACCGAAATCAAATCGATTCGGTCTTGTCACACACCCAGCCTGTCCACCAAGTTTCGTCCGAATCTGTCCTTAACTTTTTGAGATATCCTGCTCACAGACAGACAGACAGACAGACAGACAGACAGACAGACAGACAAAATGGGTGAAAACATAACCTCCCTCCACCTTCGGTTGACAGGGGTACGAATGAAACGACAAATTAGAGTCTCCTTGAAGTACAAGTAACAATTTTGTACATTAGTCCTCAAAACTTCAGATATTTTAATACCATCGCAGAATGGATGAAAATGCTAGTCCATTGGCGTATATCCAACAACATGTTATTCTTCTTCATCCAGGAACATGATATTGTATGAATGTCTTCCTGTCAAAATTGGTTGACATGCTATACCCAATTAAAAAAAAGAAACATTTCAAATTCCTAATAATGACTAGCCACATCATCAAAGTGTGTCAAACGCAAATCAAAAACCTTGACACCACCTTAAAAAGGTTCAAGATGTAGTGCAAACAGGGTTTCAATCTCACCGACTCGCAAGATAATCCATCGGCAGGTATAGCATGCGCGACACATACCCACGATGGTGCGAGCTTTCACATTTCAGTTCTCGATAATCAAACCAAAGCATACGCGAATGATCACCCAGTCCATCCCTAACAAACCCTAACCCTAACCCTAACCCTAACCCTAACCCTAACAGCTGACACAAAGAAATCTGTATCCCAGGCAATTTTAAACAGCGATTCAACCTATTTAACAAAACAATCCTCATTATTAGATTTTCCTGTTTTCATGCTAGGCCAGTGACTATATTAAAGTAGTGACGCTCGGATATAGCATTACATGCCAGAGTAACCATACTAAACCTTCCCCGGCCTGTATGAATAACCCCAAATTACCACCCAATCAGCTCTTTCAGACCAAGCATCTCCATTCAATGACGCAATATTGGAGGAGCATGCCAAACAAGGACCTGCAGCAATGTACTTGCTTCATGAGCAAAATCATTGCAGATCACATATTGAAGGCCAGTGCTTAAGAGGTTATGACCGACAACAAACCATTTCGCCACCGCCTCCACACAGCCAGCAAAGCAAATCTGACGCCAAATAATAAAATAAAAAGAAAAGAATTAGGACTATGTGATGAAACTACGTCATCACAACCTTGCATAAAATACGTCATCACAAAACATCAAACTTTCCGTATGCCGGCTGCACCTTGCTTCTGACAGTGGACAACATGTTCTTATCGACTTTCAGTTGATAAATCTATTGTACGTCATCAAAAGCATGGACAAATACGCCCGCTAATCATGTATGCCAGTGTGGCAATGAGACAGAAAGATAACCATTGCCGGTGGGCGCAAGATAGAACAGCCAAAATAACAAAGTCAGAGGCCAAGAATGGGAGCATGGAGATTGTGATCACATGATGATTCAAGAATGTGAAAACAGACATACCCTGAGATATTGCAAATGGAAGGCGACAACAAAAATAAAGCCCAAGGACAATATATATACATATACAGTGCATTAAGAAAGTATTCAGACCCCTTCACTTTTTTCACATTTTATTATGTTGCAGCCATATGCTGAAATCGTTTAAATTCATTTTTCCCCTCATCAATCTACACTCAATACCCCATAATGACAAAGAGAAAACAGGATTTTAGAAAGTTTTGCAAATTTATTAAAAAGAAAAAACTGAAATATCACATTCACACAAGTATTCATACCCTTTGCTATGACACTTGAAATTTAGCTCAGGTGCCTCCCATTTCTCTTGATCATCTTTGAGATGTTTCTACACCTTGATTGGAGTCCATCTATGGTAAATTCAATTGATTGGACATGATCTGGAAAGGCACACACCTGTCTACATAAGGTCTCACAGCTGACAATGCATATCAGAGCAAAAACCAAGCCATGAGGTCGAAGGAACTCCCTGCAGAGCTCAGAGACAGGATTGTGTCGAGGCACAGATTTGGGGAAGCCGACAAAAAAAAATCTCTGCTGCATTCATGGTTCCCAAGAGCACAGAGGCCTCCATAATTCTTAAATGGAAGAAGTTTGGAACAACCAGGACTCTTCCTCGAGCTGGCCGCCCGGCCAAACTGAGCAATCGGGGTAGAAGGGCCTTGGCAAGAGAGGTGACCAAGAACCCGATGGTCACTGTGGCTGAGCTCCAGAGATCCTGTGTGGAGATGGGAGAAACTTCCAGAAGGACAACCATCACTGCAACACCACCGATCTGGGCTTTATGGCGGAGTGGCCAGACGGAAGCCAAACAGTTCAATCTTGGTTTCATCAGACCAGAGAATCTTGTTTCTCACAGTCGGAGAGTCCTTTAGGTGCTTTTTTGCAAACTCAAAGTGGGCTTTCATGTGTCTTTCACTGAGGAGAGGCTTTGGCGCAAGCGAGCAAGGCTGACCGGTTGGAGGAAGGAGCGAGGTTTTCACCGAGCTGACGGCAACCACCTGGGTCCAATAACTAAGGTGAGATCTTTCTCTACTAGTAGGTGTATTGCCGTTGCTGGGTGGCCTGCTCCACTCTGACCAAAAACCCAAGAGTGAGTCCGAACAAAAAATGTTAAAGTAAAAGTAAAGGATAAAGTAAAGGATAAGTAAAGTAAAGTAAAGCAAAAGTAAAGGATAAAGTAAAGGATAAATACTCGTAAAATACTTCACTCGCAAATACTTGCCGTACCTTACTAACTTGCAAATACTTGGATAAATTAAATACTCGTAATACTTTACTCACAAATACAAAATCGCAAATACTTTACTCGCAAAAGTAAAGGATAAAAGAAAAAGGATTATATATTGATGGGGGTCCATGTCGGTGTTAAGGTTGCGTGTGATAGACAATAGAAGAACAGAAAAATGATTCTTTTAGGACTGTCTATCGATAAACACAGCAAGGGAAATAAGGCATAAGGATGGGAAAAAGTGAGAGCAAAGCAGATAACTCTGCGGAGCTAATGGTTGGATTTTGTACATGTGGAAAATACATGGACCAGAAGAAGTAAGTGATGTGAAAGTGTGGAATAATGGGACAAAAAGGACAGTGGGAGGAATTCCCGGTCGAAAGATCGTTCAGTAGAAAATGCATTGGAAACTTACGTAAGGATCTGGGGTTGAACCAGGGGTCACGACTAGGGTTGTTAAAATAGCAGGTTTGAAAGAACAACCTGGATACAATAGAGTCGCCGAACCAGGGGTAAAGATATCCCGGGTGGACAAGGAATTAGAAATTCCACTAATTGGCTTAACGTCCAAAACTGGGCCAGTTTCAAATAAGTTTTTTTTGAAAATGAGTCTGGGACTCTTCTAATAGGATTGGATGAGTGAGTCCAACCAATGGTGGTAAGAAGCCAAGATAAAGGGATTAAAGTACACTGTGCATCTTGTGGTTGTTGGGTTGCAATTGTCATTGGGAGGTGTATTCGCAAATGTGCATTGAGTTACACCATGGGCAAAGTGCTGTGCTGTTTACTGGTTAGCGAATGAAAATGGGTTATTTGGTAAAAAGGAAACGAAAATGGAGAGTTATAATGTTTTCAGTGTGTAATTCTGATTCGGTGTGATTGCAAACAGCTCTCTTCAAGCTCTTATGGCGAAGGGAGAGGGGAGAGGGTTGAACGCAGGCAAAATGCATTTTATCCATAAAGATTTTGCATTGAAAACTAATCAGAATGAAAAATAAGAATTGTTAGGATCGATCAAGGCATTTCTGAGATAGTTCCGCAAGGTATGTTCATTACATATGCAAGCAAAAATTGAGGGAGTTGTCCTGCACAAGAGTGCAAGCAGTGCTTGTCTGAGTTGGCCACAAGGGCGTTCTGGTGTTTATGTCACTTGGTTGAAAGGACTGTTTATTGTACTCGTTCGAGATCTATGTCTGGTGAATTTGGTGAAATTATTTTTGTATTCAAATTTCAAGTTCCATTGTATAGGAGTAACAATATTCTGGATATTGTAAAAGGGTAAATTTTGCATATAGGTCTTGTATACATGTCTATGTATTGAAAGAAAAAGCATTCTGAGAAAAGCTTTTGCCATTTTGACAGATCTTTTGACATTTTGACAGATCTGTTCGCATTTGGAAGAAAATGGCTGTTTTCTTCCTGTTTTCTTCCTGTGGTAAAATGGGAAAATCCTGTTTTCTCTTTGTCCGTATATGATGATGCTTTGATCTGAGTGTATATGAGAAAATGTGCTACAGGTTTGAGTTTTAGGAACAAGATAACTACATTGTGGAGGACCTGAATGTGGATGACAAGTCAGCAAACGTGAACAAGCCTCCTGGAGAAAACTGTCAAAGGCACCGTGTTGGTGGTTAAAAAAGGTTTATGCTCAATTTATTCGTACTACGGATGAGACAGATGGAAAAGACCCTGGAAAGATGCCTAAGGTATCTGAAGAAAAAAAACGAGTATTGTGAGCATGAGAGTGTCATGCTGAAGGTGATGAGATAATAGACATGAGCGACAAGGTGGATTAACAGGAGTACCGTTCGCTTTTTGACTGTATTCCACTTGTAAACAAATATGAGCAAAAGTTGCATTTCATTGTTTTTATTATATGCATATGCGTGTATTAGTGTGGTGCTAATGAAGTGTGCCTCTGTGTTCACAGGGTCCCTTGTGTCTCGTCTGTCAGAAGGAGTGCATCCACTTCAGGGAATTTGTCAATCTGAGACCTTCCAGGGTTTTGAGCGGGCCCTGGAAGGAGATCCCTGGGGTGGTGAAGCGTAATTCTGGCGGGGGGAGAAGGAGAGACCGGGCCAAGAGGGGGATGTAGTCAGTGTCAGAGATGACAAAAAGGAGGCAGCTGTCGGGGTAAAAATGAACAAGTGTCATCTCTGGACCATTCAGAGACAGCCATGGCCGAAAAGCATGTTGGGTAAATGAATCATGTGATATAGTTGAGCCAGGCCAAAAGGAAATATGCTTGTTTTTATAGAGTTGGCTGAGAGCCATTTCACAGTTACGGGGCAGAACTGCTTCTCTGTGCTGAGCTGGCAAAAACATGTTTTACCTGTGGTTTGACCTTGCGAAAATGTGAAGCCAAGGGTCCGTTATATCAGCTTTTGTTCTTATCTCATGCTTCAGAGTGACTTCTGCTTTCCTTTTGTAGTAAAAACAATTTGTATATATACACAGACTTGGCATTTAATATGGAATTTTTTTTTTGTGGGGGTGAACGGACTTTTCAAGATGTCTTATAACCAAAAGTTCATTGGAATTATGTTGAAATTATTCTAGATTTTGTTAATGTGACCTTTAAAAGAAACAAAAACCACATTTGACATTTCGAAACAAATAAATTGATCCTTGAAAGTGATGTAAACTGATATCGAACTCAATTCATGGACAGTACTGTGTTAAACTTCTGTACGTTTTCCAGAAGTATCTCTTTATTTTGCACATTAGCTAATTTTTTTTTAAACAAAAACAAAAGTTAAATTACGACTGGGATTACGGACAGTAAAATTACAGTTCAGTACTTCATGTAACCCCCACGAGCATTCTGGAGAGCACGTACACGTTGAGGCATGCTGTTCACGAGATTTGCCAAGGTTTGGACAGGAATCGCTTGCCATGCAGTAACAATAGCAGTAACAATGCAATTGCAAAATTGCAATGCAATGCAGTAACAATGCAATTCACGCACAGAGGGCGGCTGCTGGTCCAAGTGGTCGATTTGACGCGTTAATTCTGCCCACAAGTTCTCTATCGGATTCATATCCGGGGACATGGCAGGCCACTCCATATGCTCTACACCATGGTCAGCAAGAAAGTGGTGTTGGATCATGCGAGCACGATGAGGCCGTGCATTGTCATCTTGGAAGACAAAGTTTCCTCGAAAGGCTGCACGAGCAAATGGAGGCAATGTTTCTTCCAGAATGGCCCTGTACTTGAACTGGTTCAGGTTTCCATTCAGAACAACCAGGTCAGTTTTGCCCCCTGCATGAACAGCAGCCCAAACGGTCACCCCACCACCTACAGCTTGGACTCTTGGCACTATACAATCTTTGTTGTAGGCTTCATGCACTTGTCTGCGCACTCGGACGTGGCCATCTTGATAGACCAGAAATCTAGACTCGTCACTGAAGATCACATGATTCCAGTGTCCTGGTGCCATTGACGGTGCTCTCTGGCCCACTGCAATCGGCGCTGGCGGTGTTGTCTGGTCAGGCGTGGCTTTCTCAGGGGACGCCTGGCACGATAGCCTGCTTGAACCAGTCGTTGGTTGACTAGCCTTCTGGATACAGGCACATTTGTCAGTTGCTGCCACTCAGCCCGAAGCCGATTAGCTGACTTGGTACGGCCATTGCGGACTAACCGGTGCAGCTGGCGATCATCCCTCCTTGTGGTTCTGCGGGGACGTCCTGGCCTCGGTATTGGAATAGGGACACCCCTCTGAGCATTTCGTTTCAGGATCTTTGACACCTGACCTTGAGTGATGCCATACTGCCGAGCAATAGCACGCTGTTTCATGCCGTAATTTCGTAAAGCCACCACTCCATGACAAACAGCATTGTCGAGTTGACGGACCATCTCCAGAGGAAGCGGCAATAACTTTTGGAGATGTGCAGCAGTTGTTTTCCACTAATACAGAATGCAACAACCCTTGTATACCCGACTGTGAAGCCAATCATCAAATGCACCTGTCCGTACATTTTGCTACGCCACCTGTGATATAATCCTGTTGTTGACTTCTTGCTGCGACAGACAATCAGTGACATGGTTCTTTTAACAAATAAATCACCAAAGTGTAAAATAAACTCACCAGATTGATATACTGAGTTAAGAAAGTAAACCCAAGTCAAGAAAAAAAACTTCCATATTAAATGCCAAGTCTGTATTTGATGCAGTTTTACACCTGGTGTTGGCTTAGCGGTTAGGGTGCCGGTTTGGGATCCTAGGATCCTGGGTTCGAATCCCGGTCGATCGCTGAATTAACGCCAGGGGGGTTGACTCAGCCTGTCATCCTTCCGAGGTCGGCAAATTGAGTACCAGCTTGCTGGGATGAATGATCACGGTGTGTACCCCGATTTAGAATAGGTACACCGTAGCCCTGCGCATCGTAGGAGGCGACCAAGGGTTGGCGTCAGGAAGGGCATCCGGCCATAAAAACATTGCCTCAAACAGGGAACCATGATTGTCATGGGGCCCGCAAGGCTAACCCCCGCTCTAGCGGGGAAAAATGGCCTTAAAATGATCATTCATTCATTCATTTCATATTTGATGCAGTTTGAGTAGAATTGAGATTTCTACTTGCCTGAGGACAAACCTTTCTCTCCGTACGTACGAAATAAATAATCATTTATCTATCAAGTGATGTCTGTCATATTTTGATAAAGGCAAACAGACTCCCACATATACATATACATCTATATCTATATCTATATCTATACCTATACATATCTATATATCCATATATCTACATATCTACATATCTACATATCTACATATCTACATATCTACATTTCTACATATCTACATATCTATATATCTATATGTCGGTCGAAGACCTCAAGGGAAGGAAGAAGAAGAAGAATCAGAGCGACAATGTTTAATAAAATCGATTACAAACACACAGTGTGGAGCGAGGCTCAAGAATGCACCGCCTAACACGCAGCGGGCAATTTCTCAAGACACTCGCTGAAAAATGAGCAAAAAGGCATTTCATTTATAGCAAAATATCAGACAAGAATCTGCGCTAAAGACATAGCAAAACCTGGGCCATAACGACAACACCTCCCATTGTCCCTTCCTACAGAAGGCCAAACTTAGACAAACAGATGTAAGCATTGGATGGGCTGAGCTTTTTTGGCTCTTTATCTAAACATATCAGACCCGAGCGCAGGCCGAAGAAAATATTCTCATACACTAGGCTAAATGGTAGATGAATGATTGGATACACGTGCTGAATACAATAACAATCAAGGATATGTAATGTCTATATTTCTCCCGAGGTTGGTTACATCCTTGATTTTAGGAGACATACTAGAAACTACAAAGATATATAATTAATTATTCCCTTCGTGAAGGAGGCGTTTGGCGACATGTTTTCCCTGTACGTGGGTCGCGAGCATATTATCTACTGTTTGGCACATACATTCAAGGACTTGTTTACTGGGCTAAGGATCCACCCTGCACGTCGAGCCTCGAAACCACATTTTGTCCACTCACCTCTGCCTGCAGCTGAGTCCAAATCAGTTTTCAGAAGCACGATATATAATTTCAGATGTTATACTTAATTGAGTCATGGGGTTTAAACCCTAATGGCTGACATATATATCTATATATCTATATATCTACATATCTACATATCTACATATCTATATATCTATATATCTATATATCTATATATCTATATATCTATATATCTATATATCTATATATCTATACATCTATACATCTATACATCTATATATCTATATATCTATATATCTATATATCTATATACCTATATATCTATATATCTAATCTATCTATATATCTAATCTATCTATATAGTATATATCTAATCTATCTATATATCTAATCAATCTATCTATCTATCTATATATATATATATATATATACTGTCATCCCTCGCTATATCGCGCTTCACTTTTCGCGGCTTCGGTACATAGCGGGTTTTTCTCGCTCGTATATGTAAAATTATATATCGGATTTTTCATTACTAGGGCATGCCCGTACTATATATATATCTAAAATTATATCCCCCCCCCTCTATTTACATGAAATGGTTTGGTCCATTCGCAAAGCCAAAGCGAACGGCTTGCGAGTACGGTGACAATCCCCCCCCTCTATTTACATGAAATGGTTTGGTCCAAAGCGAACGGCTTGCGAGTACGGTGACAATCCCCCCCCTCTATTTACATGAAATGGTTTGGTCCAAAGCGAACGGCTTGCGAGTACGGTGACAATCCCCCCCCCTCTATTTACATGAAATGGTTTGGTCCAAAGCGAACGGCTTGCGGAGTTTGGTAAAGAAATCGCCATCGCGTGCACAAACGCGCAGGAAAGCGAATGAATCGCAAATTAGTTTTAATTAGTTTTAAAACATAGTTTAACGGCAACATAGTTTGCCAACGTGAAATAAATGAATACGCTCTCAAATGTGCCGTCCGAGGCAGAGTCTGTTCGCCACGTTCGGCACACGTGATAGCTCGCTGCTCTCTGATTGGTTGAATCGTTTTTTGGACATAGCTCGGTAACTACTTCTCCGATTAATATGAAACCTTGAAAAGGCACATCCTCAGGTCCCCAGCAATATACCTGGCAAGTTTAAAGTATATCGGACCCGTGGTTGTCGAGAAACAGCGGTCACAGACAAACACACAGACATACACACACACACACACAGAGATTACTGGAATTATAGATAGATATCGCGGGATTCTGCGGCCTATAGGTATTTTTGTTTTTTTAGATTTTAATTATTTTTGCGGTAAAATAAGCATTTTCTAGCCTAAAAAATTAATAATAATATAAATAAAAATATAACACATTAATTAAAACCTATATTAAAAGAATATTACAGTAAATCGAAATAAAATACGCATTATAAATGAGTAGACAAAGAATCGCGCGTATGGAAAACCAAGCTTGGGTTGCTTGCGCTAGTTTGCCCAGATGATTTCGTATGCGGCACACTATTGGCAGATGGATGAGACGCGACCAATCAGAGCACGCTGTTCAGTATCCTGCGGTGTTGTGTTTTTGTGCATTTTGTGTAAAATTGTGAAGTTGTTTCAAGCCCTATGATGACGGGTAAACGTTCTGCGTCTTCTAAGGGTTCTGGCACTGAACCTAAGCGCCAGAGGAAGATGCTTAATATCGTAGAGAAGGTGAAACTCCTCGACATGTTAAAGGAAGGGAGAAGCTTTGTGGCTGTAGGCCGCCATTACGGGATCAATGAATCTACAGTCCGGTACATTAAGAAGGACGAAAAGAATATAAGGGCGACGGCAGCAGTGTCCTTTAACCAGACAGCGAAAAGGGTGGTAACTTCACGCAATAAGGCCATTGTAAGGATGGAGTCTGCATTGGCCCTTTGGATCAGTGACTGCAGGAAGAAGAATATCCCACTGGATACCAACGTTATCCGTGAGAAGGCCAGGCAGCTTTACGCCAAGTTTGCTGAAGGCGCTGGTGACGACGACCCCGAATCCGAACCATCGACCGCATCTCCCACCAAACCAACCAAATTCAATGCCAGCAAGGGCTGGTTTGAAAAATTTCAAAAACGATTTAAGCTAAAGAGCGTGGTCCTGCATGGAGAAGCTGCTTCTGCTGATAAAGCCGCCACCGAGGGGTACGTGAACGAGACGTTCAGGACGATCATCGAGGAAGGGGGTTATAAGCCTGAACAAGTTTTTAATATGGATGAGACAGCCTTATTTTGGAAACGGATGCCGTCTCGCACTTTCATCATGATCGAGGAAGCCAGAGCCCCTGGATTTAAGGCCCACAAAGATCGGGTGACTTTAGTAATGTGTGGGAATGCTGCGGGCTTTATGATAAAGCCTGGTCTTATTTATAAGTCCAAAAACCCAAGGGTCCTCAAAAACAAAAATAAGAACCTGCTGCCAGTGTTTTGGATGCACAACCAGAAGTCCTGGATTACGAAACTCCTCACATCGGATTGGTTCCACCAGTGCTTCATTCCCGAGGTCAAGCTTTATCTCGCAGAAAAAGGACTCGAGTTCAAAGTGCTGTTGCTCATGGATAATGCAGGAGGTCACGCGCTCGACCTGTCGTATGATGGCGTACAAATAGAGTTCTTACCGCCAAACACCACATCGCTGATACAGCCCATGGATCAAGGCGTCATTCGCGCATTTAAGGCACTTTATACGCGAAACACCCTGCAGCACCTGGTCGAGGCTATGGACTCGGACGAAAACTTCTCGCTGAAGGCGTACTGGCGTGAGTACACCATTGCAACGTGTCTGCAAAATATTCAGATGGCCATAAAGGAGATGAAGACAGAAACTTTGAATGCCTGCTGGAAAAAATTGTGGCCAGAAGTAGTCCACGATTATGTGTACAAGGGTTTCTCTCCTGACGAAGTCCACCACTCTGCAGTAGATAAGGCAGTGAAGCTGGCAAAATTACTAGGAGGAGATGGCTTCAACGATATGACTTCCGATGATGTTGAAGAGCTGCTCGAGACCCACTCAGATCCGTTAACGGATGAAGACCTGGCGGAGATGACGAAGTCAGCAAGTGAGGAAGAAGAAAAGGAAGAAGAGGGTCCAGGGGATGAAGAAGAAGAAGGCCTATCACTGGAACGCCTCGCAACCCTAGTGAGAATGGCAAAATAACTTAAGGAAAGGGCTGAAGAATGAAGAATGGGACCCCCAGATGATTCGTTCGTTGAAGTTCAGAAATGTAATCGACGGAGGCATTGAAGTCTATAAAAACCTCCTCGCCCAGAAGAAAAGGCAGCGCCAGCAACTGCCCATCACTATGTTCCTCACCCGAAAAAAGAAAGAAGACACGCCTACGTCTTCAGCACGAAAAGAAGTTCCGGATGACGACGAAGATACTGCACCACCTGACGAGGCGCCTGCTGAAGTGGCGCCTTCAGAAGAGCTGTAATGCTCTTCTTTGCTGTGCAGTACAGTAAAAACTATTATTGATATACTTACCCAGTATCTATTACAGTATTTTCAAATATACTGTACAGCTATATATACATGTACAAATATTTTTCTAATACGTAAGGATGGGTCTCAAAAGTGTGTTTAAGAGTGTAGAAAGGGTTTATAAGAGCGTGGGAAAGGTTTATAAGAGTATGGGGAGGGTTTTTAAAGGCTTAAAATATATAAAAATAATAAAATTAATATATGGTTTCTACTTCGCGGATTTTCACCTATCACGGGGGGTTCTGGAACGTAACCCCCGCGATAAACGAGGGATGACTGTATATATATATATATATATATATATATATATATATATATATATATATATATATATAGATATTATATATATATATATATATATATATATATATATATATATATATATATATATATATATATATATACATATACATATATATATATATATATACATATATATATATATATATATATATATATACATATACATATATATATATATATATACATATATATATATATATATATATACATATATACATATATATATATATATATATATATATATACATATACATATATATATATATATATACATATATATATATATATATACATACATATATATATATATATATATATATATATATATATATATATATATATACATACATATATATATATAAACACCACAAAACTTTATATGATAACATTTATTACCATGATGCACCAAAATAGGGGTTTAAAAAAAGGTATTTTCGCACAATTCATAATTCAAACAAGATCTAAAGTCTAACATCAGCGTAGCTGGGCTTGTTTGATACTTTAGTTGAAGAGGACAGTATGACCTGGGTGGGGATACCAGTTAGAAAATAATGAAAGTATTAAATTATTTTTGCATTGAGACACTGGTTTATTCTATGTTTAGAGTCAACAATGGTGTGTTCTGTCAGCAAGCAGCTTGCTCGGTGTGTTCCGTTAGCAAGAAGCTTGCTAGGCGTGTTCTGTTAGCAAGCAGCTTGCTATCACTTGCCAAGCCAGACGTTCCGTATCAACCGCTTTGTGAACTGCTCGTCCAGTCGCTCGGCAAACGGAGCAAAGCAATTTCATCCAGGCAAAATGAGGTTTGACTTTATAAAATATTGAAACAAAATTATGAAATAAAGAGGGCGAACACACGTAACTCTGGCGATTCAGTTTGTTCCTATGTGGATTGTTATTGTATGCTCCATGGTTCTCAAGCCAAGGCACAAATTACATTATTTATATCTGTGTAGCGGTTACCGCTGGATGTACATAATCGCCTTACACCGGCCAGAAGCGCCTCTCCCGGGCATGCCCGGACTCACTGTTCCCGGGCACGCCCGAACCTCCCGGGCACGCCCGGTCTCGCCTTTCCAGGGCTCGCCCAGAGCGTCCGGGCATGCCCGCTATCGCCTTTCCAGGGCTCGCCCAGAGCGTCCGGGCATGCCCGCTATCGCCTTTCCAGGGCTCGCCCAGAGCGTCCGGGCATGCCCGCTATCACCTTTCCAGGGCTCGCCAAACACGCCCGGGCAGGTCCAGACTCGCCTTTCCAAGGCTCGCCCTTGATACCCGGGCATGCCCGGTATAGCTTTTGCCGGGCAAACTTCCCGACATAAATGTGTATATATATTGTTGCCCGAAAAACGGGCTTGTCAGAATACCTGAGCTGTTTTGTTTCAATAAAGCAACTCGGACGAATTCCGTCTTTGGTCGCGTCAATTCTTTCGACTCGCGTTGGAGCGCAGTTCCTTCATCATCATGATAATATAATCGTTATAATGAGGTCCATTATCGTGATATAGGTTATTTTCATTACCACCCATGCCTAATATATATATTGTTTTCATTGTTTATGACATATATACATATATACTTTAAATTTAGGTCAAGACAGTTTTTGCATCTAACACGGAAAAAGTTGTCGAGTAGTGAAACAATAATGTATATATCCAGGTTGTAAAGTCATCAACTAGGTTTAAAAGAAAATAAACCTGGTTTCTAGGTGGTGAAAATGTTAGGCCTGAACAAATGTCTACAGAAAAGTAAATGTCAGGAAACCAGAGAAACTTCATGCAGGGTAAATTGCACATCAAGGTCTGACGTTGTCATAGCACTAGCCTGATTGTCACTTGCAAAGATGCGGAGATATCACAAACTGAATCATGGTGATGATTCATGGTGATGCAGAGATATCACACTTGCCTTTGAGTGGTCTTGTCTGGGTTTGATTCCCACCTGACGATACACCGTCAGATTGATGCTTCGCTGGTGGGGTGCTGTATTACAAAGTTTACTGTCCCACAGAAGTACGTTAATGTATGAATGTGAGATGGGAAAGGCAGGCTGCTTGCATTAACTGGTGCACATCAAACATTTTCCCATGAAGAGTAGGTAAGTTATTACAGACATACTTGCCAAATTACCGCTATGACCTACAGGGGCAGTGTATAAACTACGCAGCACTGCATTCCCCAGCCATGATGCACATCAGCAACCATGGGTTGCATACGAGAGAACAGACAAAAGAATGCCATCTTAGATGTGCAATTTAGAACTAACTAGAGCAACAGTTTAACTTTACCATGGTGCATTCAATGTAATGATGGTAAAAAAAGTGTTTACAGCACAACACTTGCATGCTCTTCAAGGTTCTGCCCTTCCACAAACTTGTTTCCATACATCCACCATTTTCTCGACATGAACTTTTGATTTCAATATAACCACATGAATGAAACCTGTTATACAAATTAAGTTTGCAAAGATGATGATACAAGTAGCCATGATACAGGTAAAGTAGAACGGCACTCAGTAGAGCGCATACCTCCGCCCGGCTGAACAGTTTATGTTTTGTATCCCACTGATAGGCTGGATATGGATCTGTCCCTTGACAAAAATCGAATCTGCTTGTTCTTGTCACCTACCCAACTCATCCACCATGTTTTGTCATGATCCGTCCACAACTTTATGAATTATCATGCAATGTATCGTTTCGGCTCCACCTCTCAACTGTAAAGAATCAATTTTAAAATTATCGGATCTGAATCCGGATCTTCACCAAAATGGAATCATTTTCGCCTTGTCACACACCCAACCTGTCCACTAAGTTTCGTGCGAATCTGTCGACCATAACTTTATCAGATATTTTGCTGTATATCGTTTTTGGTCCAATCACTCAATGGTGAAGAATCACAAGGGCAATATTAAACACTCTCGGATCCGGATCTGGATCTTCACCAAAATCGAATCATTTTCGCCTTGTCACACACCCAACCTGTCCACCAAGTTTCGTGCGAATCTGTCGACCATAACTTTATCAGATATTTTGCTGCATATAGTTTTTGGTCCAATCACTCAATGGTGAAGAATCACAAGGGCAATATTAAACACTCTCGGATCCGGATCTGGATCTTCACCAAAATCGAATCATTTTCGCCTTGTCACACACCCAACCTGTCCACCAAGTTTCGTGCGAATCTGTCGACCATAACTTTATCAGATATTTTGCTGCATATAGTTTTTGGCCCAATCACTCAATGGTGAAGAATCACTTAAATAATAACATCTGGTTAGTTTCCAGATCCAGATCCGGCCCAATGGTTGTGGCGGCGGGATTGGGATCCTAAGGTCCTGAGTTCGAATCCCGTTGAATTAACGCCAGGTGGGGTTGACTCAACGTGTAATTCTTCCGAGCAGGCAATAAGTGATGGTTTCCATTAATACGTGCAGATAGCCATTCACATGAAATATACAAACCACCTGGTCAATTTGTTCATTGTGCATAAGCTGCTCCCATGTAATAAAGCAACCCAAGAAAAGAGCATAATATTGTTATGGTCTGTTAATTAAATGATGAAGAATAAAGTTCTAATTTATAAACCCAACAACAATTTCATCACCAATCCATGACATATGTCCTATGATGAGGATCAGGTATAACACGGACGTCTCTTCTATTATCCAACTTTGAATGTGCGGAAAATTGAGGGCAGGAGAGGGCACTTTTGCAAATCAGTTACAGAAAGGAGTTACCAGGACACAAAGACACCTTGATTGCACAGATGTGGACACATACAAAAGGAATCAAGTCAACCAAACAAAACAGCAAGGATAAAGTAAGTTTTCATTTTATTTTTAAAATGTTTTGCCAACTGCACAGAGCTCCGAAAAAAACTTGAGAGGTATTTTTGATGGAAATTATTATGTGCTCCCACAAGGCACATTTGCCCATCATAGATGCCAGATTTCCTTTAACTTTTTTCAAATAGACAGGAATAACACCATCACTGTCGACTAAAGTTTTCAATAACCTTGTTAGGCCAACGTAATAAGGGGAAATTAAAACATAGGCCTACATTTGCTGATGACCCTCCCTGCCTCTATTTGTTCTTTTCTTTCTCTTTGCATCTATAATCTCTCTGCATCTCTCTAAAATTGAGGCTCATGGATGAGCAAGGTGACGGAGGGTCGGAGCTGATAGTTGGACAGCGGGGATTGGTTGTTAAACTAAACACACTGAGTTTTAGGTAATCTGTTATGGGAATCCAAATAAGATAAGTCAGTACCTCGATGCTTTGCTTGCATTCTAATTTTATACCAAGGG
>NW_027618055.1:60000-87076 GCF_964187855.1 Myxine glutinosa | reverse complement strand
GCTGAAATATGTACGCAACTTCAACTTAGCACAGTTTATAGTAAGGGCATTTATGAGATATTCACAAATCTGTTAACTAAATTGTTACCAAAAAATTTCTTCACCAATATGTTTGTAAAGGTGTGTAATAAGTAATAACATGTGTTAAAATGTTGAAGTTCAACTCCCGTGGGAAACCCAGAAAAAAAGCTGTTGAATTCGGGTACCGAAAAATTATTTTCGAGAATTTTTTTATATTTTTAATCGGCCCTTAAGTAACTTATGAGGGGTCAAATAAGGGTTTTTCATGATTCTGAGTTGATTGTTAACATTTATATTTTCACTTTTACATTTACACACAAAGTAGCTTTTATTTCACATACATATATAATACTCAAGAGTTATTTAGGACAAGTTCAAACTGCCTCTGCATCTCGCTTCATCTGTGTCTTGGCAAGGTCTCTGTGGACTGGAACATGTTTACTGACGTCCTCCTCCATCCGCCGGTTGACATCAGACAGGTGACTGAGGGTGAGCACCCAGCATTTGTGGCCAGAAAAACTGTTTCTCATTCTTCCTCTGCTCAGTCCACCTTGTGACTTGGCTGCCTTCATTAATGTCTGCTCAATGCAAATGTCACACCATGTGCCGGACCACTCATGACTTGAGTAACGGACAACGTGGTTCCCGTGGGCAGTGAGACGTTCTAAGGAGTGTCTTTGTAAGCAGGCAAAGTTTCTAGTTCCTTCATGAGTTGACAGTACAGCCGTGCGCCCTTGGCATACTGATGATGGCCTGCAGCGGCAAAGATGTGAAGCATCTTGGTAACAATGCAGGACAGATGCCCATTGTGGTCTGCAAGTCGCTCGGTTCTGATAAAGACCTTGATCACATCTACCATGTGGTGGTACTCCACCCAGAGTGCAGGTGTTCTTCCTCCTTTTGCGAGTCGTTTGAAGGTTTCTTCAAACCTTTGCTCAAACACTGGCACTACTGGGTCTGAGTGTCTGGCTCCCATCTTCCCATCAGCCACCTTCTCCATGAAGGTCTTCATGTCACCACGCTCCTCCTCAGTGAAGGCAAGTTTCATGATGTGTTGATAGATGGCTGCATCGATGAGGAGGTGAACACGGATTGCCTTGTATGGGCAAGCCCCATTTGGTGTGGCAAATACTCCAGACCGAGGTCGACAGGCCTTAATAAAATTCTGCCCCCAAACGGCAACTCTTTCGTCTGTCTTGACAATCGGTCTCAAGAACATCTGAAGGCTTGCAGGAACAAGTGTCAGCTGACTATCGATGTCAGTCATACTGTGTGTGGTGGGGGTATGACTTTGGACCTAAATCAATCAAGGCAATATCATTGGATATGAACTTGAGTGCCGTCTTTATGATCTGAGTCTTCTCATCTCCATGGTCAAGATTAGCATGATGCCCTCGCAGAATATTGTCCGGTGCCATCTTTGAGACAGAGTACATCTGCCCTTCTTTCCTGTGTTGTGAAATACAAGGTGTCTTCGTATTTCTATAGAAGTTTTATCTTTAGCCAATGCTTTGAATAAGAAAAGGCTCTTCTCTGGTGACTGATCAAACTCCTGCAGCTTTTCATGGACTTGGTCCATGTTCATTACCCCATGCTCTAATTCTGAGTCTAACCATTCGCAGAATTCAATAAAAACTGCCTCTCGCTCCTCATCAATACTCCTCTGTCCTCTCTTCCTTTTTCCTTCCTCATCAGTCTTGGACAAACTGTCACCTCTCGCAAACATAAGTTTGCATCGCAAATGGTACAGTGTTTCTTCTGCTACCAAGTCGTTGATCCCTTCCAGGCGTCCAGTGACTTCAGTGCCCCAGTCATCCCCGCGACTCCGTGCTGTCTTCAGCAAGCTTGCCTTCAGTGTATCTGCAGTCAAATTATCTGGCACTCTGTATTTCTTTCTAGCTTGTGCTGGATTATTTTTGTAGAGAGCTGGGCTGGTTGGTTGCAAAGAATGCATACATCCTTATACAGGAGGTCAACTGACTGTGATCTTCTAGAACTACAGCCAGTGATGAACCTGAACTCACAAGTAGTGCGTCTTCTCTTCAACTTTGATGACTCTTTCTCTGCCTTTGATGCTTGAGCTGACTTCTTGGTGGTTGCAACAAAGTTGTTGTACAGATCATTTTTACACTTCTGGTGGTACCTCAGTTTTCCTTCCTTTTGAGCCTCCTTCATACGTTCCACAACTAACATTTTCGACAGTTTCTGCTTGTTTCAATAAAGTTGAGTATCCCTTTGGAGTTGCCTGTATGAGCCTTTCAGCTGGTGTATCCGAGCGTGCACAGATGAAGCAATTGAGCACAGGTGGAGTAACGTCTTCATCCATATTGCTAGACTCCATGTCCTGCAAAGTAGAAAATGAGATATATTTAGAAATTATTTTTCCACAAAGGAGTGTCTGTGGTGAAATATAAATGTTAACAATCAACTCAGAATCATGAAAAACCCTTATTTGACCCCTCATAAGTTACTTAAGGGCCGATTAAAAAAAAATAAAAATTCTCGAAAATAATTTTTCGGTACCCGAATTCAACAGCTTTTTTTCTGGGTTTCCCACGGGAGTTGACCTTCAACATTTTAACACATGTTATTACACACCTTTACAAACATATTGGTGAAGAAATTTTTGGTAACAATTTAGTTAACAGATTTTCATATGTTTCCCTTACTATTAGTAAATACTCGAGATAAATCCATGCGGTAAAAGATTGCTGAGAGTTGCTAAGACCTACGACTTAGAAATTCCACCTGGACACACTTCAGGGGGCACTTTCAAAGGGGAGATGTGCTTCTTCTTTCTAAAACATATTTTAGGTGTGGTATAGACACGATATTTGCATGCATTGGTTTCAAAATCGAGCAAATATGGTAAATATTACTCACATGAAACCAGGATCCATCTCGGTGGTAGCCATGAGTGTGTAGATGTCACATGATCAGTCATGAAGAGTGGTTAAGTCCAAAATATGACATACCATGGCATAAAAACGATTTGCCCGCAAAGCATTGCACCGCAACGGCGGTCACAGAGTGCCATGCACAGCGTGACGTAAGTAGTGCGCACAGCGCCCCTGGCGGAATTACCGGTCCCTATCAGACATTTAATTCATATCGCACAAAATCGACAAAAATCGACACAAACACGAGTGCTTTTCGCTCTGAATTATGTGCTTTATGGAATTATGGAATGGAATTATGGATTATGGAATGGAATTATGTCCAAAGCTTTCAAAATCATTGGAATCTCCCGCGATGAAGCTATCTCTGAGGGCCACTCACCGCAGGCAGGTAGGTGGTCTTTCTGTCTTCTACCGACTCCTCTCCGGCCTTGCTCCCCCAGCTCTCTCCGTGCTCTGTCCCCCAAATATTCCTACAGGTCGCACAAGATCTGCCAGCAACCCTCTGATGGTTAAACTGCCGAAATCTCGGCTCTCTGCTCACCTTCACTCTTTCATTCCTCTTTTCTCCCGCCTGTGGAACAAACTCCCACACTCCCTTCAATCCCTCTCCTCCCTCCAGGTCTTTAAAACAGCTGTTCACCACCATCTCTTATCTTCCCCATCCATAACCTTGATCTTTTCTACCCCCACTAATTCACCCCAGATCCACCTTGTTTGAAATTCCAACTTATTTCCTGGAAATCCTGGCAGTGTCCATATGTTTATACCTCTCCCACCCCCCCCCCCCCCTTCACATGCCTCCCCCCCTTCACATGCCTCCCCCCTTCACATGCCTCCCCCCCAAAGCCCTCTCCCTCCCACAGATCTCTCGACTGTCTCCCATGTCTCTCGATCCCTGCTCTCAAATGTTGTGTTTGTGTCCTTCCCCCTCTCTCCCATCTTGTCTACCGCTCCCGATGTTATTTGTTTTATGTGTCTGTTTGTCTTTCTGTGTGATTAATTTTCGCTCTTTCACGAGCCTCGATCTTGTATACAAAAAAAAAAAAAAAAAAAAAAAAAAAAAACGTGTGACAGAAATCACCATCGCCCAGCATCGAATGCCAACCAAGATGGCGCCCGGTAACTGCATCTCCACCTATGTGGAGTGAATGGCAATGGTCACATCACGTGATCGCTCTGAGCGAATCAGTCTAGCGGCGGGGATGGAACATCACTTGATCGCTCTGAGCGAATCAGCGAGCTGTTCTGACACCGGCTGAGATTAGCGGGTACTTCGCTGAAATGCGCTGAGGTAAATATGAATAAAAAATATGGATCGTCAAATATTTTGAGTTCGGCCATGTTCGTCCCAGGCTCAATGGCCATGTCTATGCCAAATATCAAGCACGTGAGCCTCTCCGTTTCGGAGTCTATCGGTAACATCTCGTGTCTGTTTGTCTTTCCTGTGTGATTAATTTTTCGCTCTTTCACGAGCCTCGATCTTGTATACAAAAAAAAAAAAAAAAAAAAAAAAAAAAAACGTGTGACAGAAATCACCATCGCCCAGCATCGAATGCCAACCAAGATGGCGCCCGGTAACTGCATCTCCACCTATGTGGAGTGAATGGCAATGGTCACATCACGTGATCGCTCTGAGCGAATCAGTCTAGCGGCGGGGATGGAACATCACTTGATCGCTCTGAGCGAATCAGCGAGCTGTTCTGACACCGGCTGAGATTAGCGGGTACTTCGCTGAAATGCGCTGAGGTAAATATGAATAAAAAATATGGATCGTCAAATATTTTGAGTTCGGCCATGTTCGTCCCAGGCTCAATGGCCATGTCTATGCCAAATATCAAGCACGTGAGCCTCTCCGTTTCGGAGTCTATCGGTAACATTACACACACAAACTGTGTTTTATATATATAGATATATACATTGTTACGTTTGTCGGGGGTAGGCAATACCTTAGTCCAGGTAGATAGCATAGGTAGTGTGCTCCGACTGTCGTGAAGAGGAAGAAACCCCATGTAATAAGTAGGAAATTTGTGTCGATGGTATGTCGTGGAAGAGCTTGTATCTTCGTCCCCATGAGAGGGGTGGGGCTTGTTAATTAGCGAGGGATTATGGGTAAATTAATCCCCTGTATGTAATTGCCTCTGTAATCTTTTCCTGACACCGCACTACACACCATGGCCAAGCCAAGCAATCAACACCATAATTAATGACTAATTAAAAACCAACTGGAAACCAGGCATCAAACTCTACCGCTGGTGCCGCAGCCGCTAACATCACCACCTCAATCAGGCAGGGTCGTGGAACCACGCCCGAAGAACAGTGATTGGTCCGGGATTGATTGGCACAAGGACTGGTAAGATGGGACTCGCTGATAGGAGCAGACAGGGAGACGTCGTGGGATGATATAATAAGGTATAACGTCAAGTATAAAAGTTGGTATAATATTGGAATAATAATCAAGTATAAAATAATTGGAACGGCGTACATTTTCGTTCTGGATCCGATAGCGAACGGTTGCTCTTGCGCAAGGAAGATTCATCACGAATGGTCGTGTTCTGACATCTTCATCGTGAGGAGGAACTGCGGACCAAGAACTGCCGTTTCCCACACAAGAACGATGAGAGGACGGGCGTGGCCTGCTCGCTGCACTCTCGACGACGCCAGGAGAGAGCGGACGTGCGGCGTGGCCTAGTTCGGGCCAATGAGCGCATTTTCCCACCAAGGACGCAAGGGGGTTTTGATGATTCCCGACGAGATTCAAGAGCCGATTAGAGCTAAGTGCCACACAAACACGTATTTATTTTCAGTTATTTTTCCCATTGTTTGTATTTGTAATCTGTGTGGGGGCGCTCCAATTAGGAATATAGTTTTATCATGCATTATTTTGTGACTGGCATTTTCTTTAATAAATCCGGTATTTTTGTACATTTTAATTCCGTGTCGGTTTGAATTGATTTATTGCAGGGTCGAGGATGTCGGCTGGACTCGTGCAGGTAAGCTCTTCGGCCTCCCTCCCCATGCATATAACGAAGGTCCGCCATTGAATTGAACGCCTCGGAGTTAAAGCTCGTTTGGTCATCTGTGTCACCCTGCGGTGTTCACCAGAGGGTAGGCAACAACAACAAGAAGAAATTTTAAGGCCATTTTCCCTGCGAGAGCGGGGGTTAGTCTTGCCGGCCCCATGACAATCTTCTCCATTTTGCCCTATTTTCTGCATCTCTCCTTGTTAATCCCCTTGCCCGCACTTCTTCTTCCACCACCTTTAGCCAAGTCTTTCTCAGTCTTCCCTGTCCTCTACTTCCTTCTACATTCATTTCCATCACTCTTCTCAACCAGTCACTTTCATCCTTCAGAACATGACCAAACCATCTCAACCTGTTTATCTTCACAGCATCCATCACAGGCTCTATTCCCATCATCTTTCGCAATTCATCATTTGTCTTCCTCTCTCTCAACGATACTCCGCACATCCACCGATCCATTCGCATTTCCACCCTTTCCAGCCTTCGTTGCTGCTCTACGTTCATTACCCATGTCTCGCTCCCATAAATCATAACACATCTCACACATGTAGCATACACCTTTCCCTTCAGCTTCAACGACACTCCCCTCCTCGTCAGCACACCACTCAGTTCCCGAAACTTCTTCCATGCACATCTCACTCTAGCAACCGTTGCCGAGTCTGGTCCACCTTCTCCATTCAGCATGTTCACGAGAGGGTAGGCACACGACAATATAAATATAGTTTTGGGCCCCATCTCAATGGTGAAGAATCACTTGGATACCGAGATACACACAATATAACCAGGTGGTGCATGGTGCCATCAGCAGGGATGGTTAATGTTAGAATAAATGAAGAGCTCCAAAGGACGTGGATAAACATCATGGCTGAAGTCTGCTGGAGTGGGGAAAGCAATGTCCATATTATTTGCAAATCCATTTTATTTGGTGTCATTACAAGATACCTACGGAAGGAACTACTTTGTTTCTCTCAACGCGCAATCCCAGTTAGAAATATTCATTAATACAGATGGACCATTTTAATTGTTAAGTCTGTTTTAAAATCACTGGAGAAAGAAAAACTTTGCATTGGTTTGGCTGTTTGTCAATGAGGTTTCTAACAAAATGAATAAAGTTACTTTATTACACATAGCACGATTCACAAAAACTGCATTTTCAGGCAATTTTCACACACATCATTGTTATAACATCATGATGACAGACCTGCTTACACCGACCCACCCCTCCCCCTTTCTGTAAGATTTTATTTCATGAAAACATTACAAAAAGAAAGTTTCATCAGTATGTGCGCACACACACATTTTTGCAACAATCATCTCAGATAGAAGTCCAACTCTTGCCTTTTGGGCACCTTTGCAGAGTTTTTGAAAACCACTCATTCATAGTATTTACGGTGTCTCATGGAATATACTTTGTTTGATCACAAAAGTCACAATCCTTTTTGCGTCGACGGAATTCTTCGAAATCGTCTTGCTCTGCCACTTAGCTAAGCATACCCGACAAGGCCAAAGACGAGAAGCGAATTTGGTTCCGATAAAAACCACATTTGGGAAAGAGGAAAGAAGCCAAAACAACAACAAAACTGTTTGTAACCTCCACCACCAAACTTGTACGAAGGTTATGTATTCACTGGTTTGTTTGTGAGCAGGATATATCAAAGCGTTGTGGATTGATTCCGACAAAACTTTGTGGACAGGTTGTGTAACGAATGGCTACGATTTTGGTGAAGATCCTGATCGGAGAATTTCATTTTTAAACGACTCTTCACCATTGAGATGTGCAAAAACCGATCTATAGCACGATATCGCAAAACGTTGTGGACAAATTATGACAAAACTAGGTGGATGAGTTGGATAGGCGACAAGAACGAGTGAGTTGGTTAGATTTTGGTTAAGGTCCGGATGCAGCTCTGGCCTATCAATCGGATACAAAACGTAAACTGTTGAGCCATGATGAACCACCTCGGTATGCGCCCTACCGAGTGCTGTTCTAGCTTTAACTGCCGCGTAACCTGTACAATTTCCACAGGTCGACGTACGAGTGTGCATCATCAAAGTGCTGCATACAATGCACCATTTGCGTAGAGGTAGGCAGATCTGCAACAAGCCTTTGCCAACTTAATTTGCCCTCAATACTCTGAACAATACATGTACTGGAGGATCTCCCTTGTGGAACAAAAGTCAATTACATTGTTGATTTGGAGTCACAACAGTCGAGCAATGAGTGCCGAGATCAATGAGCAGCACTGGACAATACGTTAATGCAGTTTGTACGAGTTCCTTTAAACATTGTGTTGCAAGTACTTTTCACGCGATTTCATACATTTAAAAGTATAAATTAAAAAAAAAAAAACGACAAAAAAAACAAGTTGTTTGGTCCATCTTCACCTCTTCTCCCACTCTGCACTCATTCTCGATACCCCAAAAACATTCAACACTAATTATTCCAACGCCTCTCACTCCTCTCCCTCGTCAAGTTCATCCTCATAGTCCTCTCTCCGTAAAGGCTGCAACTTCCCATCTGAGCCCACAGACATGGGTTGGAAGATCCTCTGCCTGAAATGAAAAAGGAAAATTACAAAATAATAATAAAACGTTACAAACGTATTTTAAATGCAAAGCAAGGTATTCGTGCAAGTCTGTGGGTCTGGTTTGCAACATATACATTGTTATGGTTGTGGCTCCTAGTGGGTGAAAGAGAGATACTCTTAATTTAAACCTAGCTATTTCATAATATAATATTATCCTGAGCTCGCGAAGCGAAAAGCAGGGTTGGGCATTCAGATGCGTACGTACGTGTGGTGTGTCTGCATTCATTTTCTTGGTAACCGTTGGTCCAATTGACGCGAAATTTTATCATAGGAGCGCCTCCGCCTCTATAATTTTTTTATTCATAATTATGACGCCATATGTCACGTGGTACGGACGCCATCTTAGAAAAACATTGCACCCCTATATCTCCCAAACCGCTCAATGGAAAAAGTTGAAACAAGGCTCATTGTCAAGTACTCCCCATGGGGAACAAGATATTTTAATGATGATGTCATTGGTGCCTTCATTATGACATCATAATTGGACAAGTACAACGCGTGATCTGATCAGTATGGGAAAAAAAAATTCCTCTGCAAATTAGTCCGATAGTCACAAAATTTGTACCATAGGAGCGCCTCCTCCTGTATAATATTTTAATGATAATTATGACGTCATAGGTCACGTGGTACATGCGCCATCTTGGAAAAATCGAAAACCATTGCACCTCTATCACCGAAACCGCTCCATGGAAAAAAATGAAACATGGCTCAATGTGAATTACTCCCGATGAGGAATAAGATATGTTAACCACCACCACCACCACCACCACCACCACCACCACCACCACCTCACAGTCTCTCCCATTTATACTATCGATTATGGACCTTTACTACACCCAAAGACCCTTTTCCCACTTGTGCTGTGATGTATGCATTTGTTGTCCCACCGTTTTCCCTTGGCCCCATTTCCCCTTGTCATTTTGCTCTTCCACAAGCCTTGATTACTCGGATTTTAAATATTCACTTGCAAAAAGAGATATTGTTTCCAGGTAATAGAATGAAATAAAAGAAAATAAAAGTACAAAATGATGACGTGTGAACGAAACCGATCTCCATGATGAACCACCTTTAGAGGCCATTTTTCCCCGCAGAGCAGGGGTTGGCCTTTTTCGGGCACCGTGGTCCCCTTTTTGAAGCAATGTTTTATGGCTGGATGCCCTTCCTGCCGCCAACCTTGTTAGCCACCTTTTGCGACACACAGGGAATTACCAGTGAACTGGCACTCAATTTGCCGACCTCGGAAGGATGGCAGGCTGAGTCAACCCCCCTGGCGTTAATTCAGCGATGACCGGGATTCGAACCTAGGATCCGAGGATCCCTAGCAGGCACCCTAACCGCTAAGCCAACACCAAGCTATGATCTCCACGATGAGAAAACATTTTTTTTTTTAAAGCAATAGCTCCACCATAAACCTCTCTACGCACCAGTATCTCAATAAATGGCATGTCATTTGGCATAATAATTCACATGAGCCACCTTTAGAGGCCATTTTTCCCTGCAGAGCAGGGGTTGGCCTTTTTCGGGCAATGTGGTCCCTTTTTTTGAAGCAATGTTTTATGGCCGGATGCCCTTCCTGCCGCCAACCCTGTTAGTTGCCTCTTGCGACACACAGGGAATTACCAGTGAACTGGTCCTCAATTTGCCGACCTCAGAAGGATGACCGGCTGAGTCAACCCCCCTGGCGTTAGTTCAGCGATTGACCGGGATTCAAACCCAGGATCTTAGGATCCCAAGCCGGCACCCTAACCGCTAGGTCAACACCAGGCTTATAATAATTCACATGGCAATGAAGAATTTAAAGGTTCTAAAACACAGCGTTAACTGCAAGCCAAGATTCCATGAGCAAAGAGGTAATGAAAGTCAGCGATGAATCAGCAATCACAAGCCAAACACAAAGGTAGTCCAAATTGGCACCGTCAGAAAGCAAGATAATCCAATGATGACATGGGCTCACAAATGGAGACAAGTAGAAATGAGTAAACGACGAGAATTACTGGTTACACTCGTACATCATCTTCATGTCCAATTACGGATTTAAATGGGAATCGGTCAGAAGAAAAGCTCCGTGGTTCAGTTCAATCGAGTGTAAATGATTGGATGTGGCTCAGTTCCGGTTTGAAGGCCAAACGCAATGCACAAAATACAGCTGAAGCCCACTTCCTTCCACTACCGCCATTAAATATGAACGAAGACAAATATGCCAACAAAGTAGGCAACCATGTGCACGAGGTACAAGTCAACTTACCGAGACAGTTTATCGATCATATCAGCCAGCTTGCTGGCCTCCTCTTCCTTCTGTTCCTCAGTCAAACCAGCAAAGGGGTCAGAGGTCAACTCCTCAACTCTTCCTGTTACTGGATTAATCCTGCAGAAATACCAGAGGAGAATAGTAATAATAAAAAATAGCCCCGTGGGGGATTGATGGTTATTTCCCCACAATTTCTGAGAAGATTTTAAAATAAATTACCTGAATCTGAGGCGAAACCCACCTTTTCAGCCTCTTCTAGGGGGCAGATGGGGAGCACAACCCCAGGAAGACCTTAATATTCTGATGTATTGTACCAAATTTGGACCATATCGGTCATGAAGTTTGTGAGGAAAATGTGTTTTCGTGTATTAGGGGAGGGAGTTCATGACCCCCTTTTTCCAGGGAAGATACGGCCAAAAGGAGCACATCTTAAGGTTAGGACATGGTCACGATGCCGCATGGCCAGTTTGGTCTGGATCCGGTTGTCATTTCCTGGGAAGATGATTTTTGAATGAAAAACCAATATTTTGGGCAACCCCCCTCTTTCCTCCTCTAATAGAGGTGGCGCATCCGAATGGGGAGCACAACCCCATGAGACCTTGCTGTCCTGATGAATCGTAACAAATTTGGTTGGAGATGTTTTAGTCAAATGTTAACGAATGGACACCAGGACCCAATCTATGAGGTTATTTCGTTTAAATAATCCAATGATCTTCTACTATAAATGGACGAGTTGCGTGTGCGTGTGCACGTGCACGAGAAATACTTTTTGTGTCTTTTAATTAGGTAGTCCATTAATTATTTAAGTACTATTGAAATGTACCTTTTAACTATTTAGACTGCCGAGACCCCTTCGACCTTTGAAGACTCAAGATCCCCAAGATCCTTAAGACCTAAAAGACCCTGAGTTCCCAAAATACCCCAAAGATCCAGATGACCTAAAATACCCCAAGGACCCAAAAGTCTGTGAGGACTCAAAAGACCCAGGGGACCAAAAAAAAACAAATTCCCAGAAGACACAAAAATCCTCGAGGACTCAAAAGACCCCATAGACCCTTTAAGACTCTACTATCAATTGATAATGTGGGTGTCAGTGTGTGAGTGAGAGACAGAGACAGAGACAGAGACAGAGAGTGTGTGTGTGTGTGTGTGTGTGTGTGTGTGTGTGTGTGTGTGTGTGTGTGTGTGTGTGTGTGTGTGTTCTACTGGAGCATTCCGATGTGGATCGTTATGAAGTCAATCGGATGAACATTGACAATTTTATACACCCTTTACCTTGGACCTTTTGAACTAAAAGAAGAAGAAAAAAAAAAAAAACTGGCTTCTGGCTTTTCATTGGTGAACCAATCAAAATCCAGAGGCCAAAATGTTTTGATTAATTGGACTGATTGCAATATTACATGTTGTGGAGTATTACATGTTGTGATCAATCATAAAGATAACCACAAGACAATTCAGTGACCCAATATGCATATTCTTAAAATTTCAGGTAAATCAGATAAAAATTGACGATTTAATGTGACGCCGAGCTTTGACCTTTTGACCAAATGATTAATTTGTCTTTTCTCATAATAAAGCTTTTTTGAAAATTTGATGACATAAGTTCAAATGGTAAAAAAAAGTCACGGCCCAGGGACACGCACGCGATTGCAAAACCTTGGCTCCGGTTGCACGGGGGACGGGCTGTTCAGGCAAGTGCCAGAACAAGAGGATGTGGAGGATCAGTTGCTGGATTAAAATAAATGAATGAACGCTCGAGTGGAAAGTGAGATCAAGAGACGCATGTGCACAGGTGAAGGTCAAAAATAGCAAATCAAGAAAACAAAGGAATCACACGTAGGTAACATCACCTGTCTCGAGCCTCCAAATACTCTTCCGTGTCCGAATCTTCATCTGTGCTGTCATCCTGTCTATCTCCCTTTCCTCCGGCCAGGAGGCCCCGGGCAGCCAATAAGCCAGCTGCGTTACCATAACCAGTGTACTTCACAAACCGGGACACTGGTCACAAAAATAACCACGAGACATCCTTCTCAAAATACCTTACAATGATAAAGCACATTGAACAATGTTCATTTACACATCATCATCATGCCAATGATGCAGTAAAGCAAAGGATACCATCCATCAGATATAGCTGGCTTATGGAGGGAGCGGGTAGGCATATGATACACCAGAGACATGCTACCTTCAGCCACCCTTACCATTATCCCTGCAGAGGGCAAAGAGAAATTCAGCAGCACATCGCTTCACATGAGAGTCCATGTGGGTCATCAATCGAACGAGTTTATTTCTTACGGTTTGTCCCACCTCTGGACGGGTCCGGACGTCACGTAATGGAGGGAGAACCTGAAATATGAAAAGGATTTAAATTACAAATCTTAGAAATACTTTCAAGTGTTTGTTTGTTAGTTACTCTTTGATGACCGAACTGCAGAACCTAGAGGCACCAAATTTTGGGTGTAGGTACTTCAGAATCTGGGCAAGGTTTGAAGCTACCACACGTTGGCCCGGACATCCGTTTTGAGGCCACCAAAGGCTGTTATAAAGTGTATATTGGGATGTGGGGTCAGGCAGTGCTGCCGCCAGCCCGCAGGCAAAGGGTAACCACCATGAGGCCAATAACTCCATAGCTTTTCAATGTCCAACACGTTCCGAAACCACTTCTGGGAAAAGCTCACCCAGATAGGCAATGCCAGGTAACCCCTACTTGTAATTGAATAAGGGTACCATGTGCATGTGTGTGTGTTGATTATAGTGCCACCTTTGGTGGTAGACAGTATTACAAATTCCTTTATCTTTTGATATGGAGTGTTATATTGTTGCGTTTGTAGGAATGTCAGTCATTTGGGAGTCGTGTTGTTTGGGGTGTGTTGCATAGGGGTGCCAGTTCGGTTGTGGTTCCCCAAATAGGACCTTTTCACATTTATTTTTCCTTTTTCTTAAAGTTTACCCCCATACCAACTCCCTTTACACCACGTGATTTTGACTGTTGGTGGTGTTGCACAAAAACAGCTTTGGGAAGGATTCAACACTTTTTCTTTCAAGCAAGACAACAACAACGACAACGACAACAACAACAACAACAACAACAACAAGGCATTTTAAGGCCATTTTCCCTGCTAGAGCGGGGGTTAGCCTTGCGGTCCCCATGACAATCTTCTCCATTTTGCCCTATTTTCTGCATCTCTCCTTGTTAACCCCCTTGCCCGCATTTATTCTTCGACCATCTTCAGCCAAGTCTTTCTCGGTCTTCCCCGTCCTCTACTTCCTTCTACATTCATTTCCATCACTCTTCTCAACCAGTCACTTTCATCCTTCCTCAACACATGACCAAACCATCTCAAACTGTTTCTCTTCACAGCATCAATCACAGGCTCTATTCCCATCATCTTTAGTAATTCATCATTTGTCTTCCTCTCTCTCAACGATACTCCACATATCCACCGAACCATTCGCATTTCCACCCTTTCCAGCCTTCGTTGCTGCTCTACATTCATTACCCATGTCTCGCTCCCATAAATCATTACACTTCTCACACATGCAGCATACACCTTTCCCTTCAGCTTCAACGACACTCCCCTCCTCGTCAGCACCCACTCAGTTCCCGAAACTTCTTCCATGCACATCTCACTCTAGCAACCGTTGCCGAGTCTGATCCACCTTCTCCATTCAGCATGTCTCCTAGGTAACAAAATGTTTTCACACGTTCCAGCTTCACGCCGTTTCCAAGATCCAACTCAACATTTCCTCGATCTGCAGCTCCCTCTGTGCACACCTTACACTTGAATGTAGCTGCCACACTGGTTAATGACCCTCTCAAACCACAACATTTTTCATGAACCCACTCAGCGCACATTGTACATTGAATGGAATTCACTCCGACACCCTTCCTACACACAGCACACGGCCACTTCCCAGTTCTTTCCACCTCACCACATGCTTTACCACTTGCCATCACCTTCGTTTTCCCAGTATTCACCTTCAGACCTTTTGTCTCCATACATTCCTTCCACTTGTTCATCTTCTCCTTCAGTCCATCCATACTTTCCGCAAACACCAGATCATCTGCATACAACAACTCCCACGGTAAACCCTCCTTTACATTCCGAGCCAGCACCTCCATCACAGCTACAAATAGTAGTGGACTTAGTACCGACCCCTGATGCACTCCCACCTTCACCTCAAACTCACCACTGTTCCTGTCCTTCGTCCTTACAGCTGTGCGCGCTCTTTTGTACATTGCCAAGCAAGCAATTTCAAGCAAGAAAGGGCAGAAAAAGGATAGAGAGGAAGAAGAAGAGCGGCTCTTGGCAGGGTGGTGAAAACGTGATCCTTGCTCGTGGTGTGAACAGCTTCAGAGAGCTTGTTGGTGAGAGACCCGACCTCTACGATCTTTCTGAGCTGAGGGATTTGCTGTGTTGTATGATGGAGGTTTATGAAAGGAGAAAGGGATTGCAGAGCGTTGATGAACCTTGCTTCCCACCAAGCCCGCTTTGGCGAACGCTGATGAAGCTACTCTTCAAACAGGCCTGAACCCCATTCCATCCCCATCCTCAAATCACATTTTATTTAAATTCCCTGTGAATATTATTTTATTACTTTGTTTACCTTACCATCCCTGGGTTAGATAGAGTGTGTGTGGATGTTGTGTCGGCCTTTCGTATCGGTTGTATGTGGCCTGTGTTGATTGTTTCAGTCTGTCATTATTAATTAATTAAGTCTGTCATTCTTGTACTTATATGATTTGATTATTGTATCGTTTTGCATTATTTGAAGTAAATTGATTGTATTTCATTTTGTTTGATTGACCTTTTTCGGATCGGGTTGCAAGCTCCCCTGAGCTGCCAGTGTGGCATTTAAACTCCTTGCACTAAACCAAAAGTTCAAACTTTCCAAAAACTGCTCAGCCAGCTTGCGGGCCTCGGCCCGGCGGGTTGGGGATAGGACTTAGGGTCGCTGACATTAGTCACCCTATAACGCACTTAGTCAAGAGTGACGTTTGGGACTCAGGTCCTCATCCTCGACGCCTGCAACAATATGTTGTAATCAATAAAAAAAAAAAATTTAATGACAAAAATTAGAAAGTGCATTTCCAAGATTGTGTCGCAGCACATTTTCCACCAAATGTGGGACGAAAAGGGTAGTCCCATCTGGAGGGCAACTTTGCAAGGAAACTTTGCATACTTGGCTTGCACAATATTACAAAAACTGTGCCTCAAAGAAGAAAAGTACTGCTTGGAAATCATAGTCCTGATGTGTCGAGCAATGCTCAACCAAACCCTTGTTTGTTGCAAGTTTTAATCATTCACCCTCATGCTTGCTTCCTTTGATGGGAATGTGTTAATTCTTGGAGTTCATTTCATTCATTCACTTCATACTTCATCTATCTATAATTCCAGTAATCTCTGTGTGTGTGTGTGTCTGTGTGTGTGTCTGTGTGTTTGTTTGTCTGTGACCGCTGTTTCTCGACAACCACGGGTCCGATATACTTGAAACTTGCCAGGTATATTGCTGGGGACCTGAGGATGTGCCTTTTCAAGGTTTCATATTAATCGGAGAAGTAGTTACCGAGCTATGGCCATTTAGCCGTTCGCCGTTCGCTTTGGCTTTGCGAATGGACCAAACCATTTCATGTAAATAGAGGGGGGGGGGTTCTACCGTACTCGCAAGCCGTTCGCTTTGGCTTTGCGAATGGACCAAACCATTTCATGTAAATAGAGGGGGGGGGGGGGGGGTTCTGTGGTCGTTACTGCCACGTGGTTTCAAAGTTTTTTTTTGTTGTTGTTGTTTGCACGCATGTTTTTTTGCACCCACGTACGGGCACGCCCTAGTACCTTTAATTCCAGTAATGTTGTAAAATAAGTTAGGGTTACACAGTTTTAAAACCTCAAGATGTCTCAAACATCAAAAGCAAGAGAAGAACATTGATATGATGGTGGAAGGAGAGGGAATAAACTGGAGATGATATAACAGAGTCGTAAAGCTTTTCCCTTTGCAAAAAACGGAGCTAAAAAATAATAAAACTACTCCATTACCAACGACATGAACAAATCTACTCAGTTGGAGTTAACCAATCAGTTACATGATCAGGTAAGTAGGCATCCACCTAGGGGCATAGTTTCCCTGTGTCTTCCTCCATGAAATTTGCTGAGCTTTCTAAACACCTCGTAGATAATCTCAGCTCACGCGACAAAAAATAAACAACGCCAGCATTGCACTAGCCAAACGCACGATGGCAACGCATATAAACCCCAAAACCAACACCACCCCTTAAAAATGTATTTATCCTAACAAGTCAAAAACTAGCCCAATAAAGTCAAAGTGCGGTCAGGACAGCAAGAAGCTTGCTCGAGAAAGACCCAATGAGCTTACCCTGGCACGGAGAGGTCGCCGAATATCCTTATGTGCACGAGACGCCTCAGTTAGAACTGCCAGCACGGGCGTCAAACCTTCTCTCAGCTTCTCACCCTGAAATAAACACGAGATACAAGATGAGATACTTGAAGGAAAGGATGGGGTTCACGGCAGAACTGAAACATCGGGGCCGGAAACGTTCTTACCCTATCGAGCCGAATCTCCATAAAAGCCAGGAGGACCTCAAAAACATCCATATCACGCCCGTTGTATTCAAACAATGGAGGCGTCGATGGAGACGTGGGAGCTGGTGGAGCCAAACCAGCCAGACTGGCAGGTGGCAGGTTTGTCAAAAGATTCACAGCATGACTGCAAAGCACAAATCCACTGTGCTTAGTCCTGGCTCTCTTCGTCTAAGCAGGCAAACTTTTGGAGAGCATAGTAGCAGCCTTTCTCACCCATGCATTTCATTTGTCCGCTCTTCATTATCAGCTTTGGTTAGCAGGCATGTCCTTAAAAGTGAAACCAGCTGGCTGCACTGTTCCATGCCTTCCTGCATATGCAGACACAGGTCAAGGTTCCCTGAATAAAACACCCCATGCCATCCCATCCCTCATCCATTGTTATCCACAACAGCAATACTCGTTGAAATCCCAAGCAAAAGCGATAATCAAGGCCTGTAAAAAATGACATTGAAGCATCTACACCAAGAGTTGCTTCATTCATTATCCCCACACTTTTTGGAAAAAAAAAAAAATTTAATAGGGAGATATTGTAATTGGCTCCATCTGTCTGCCAATCACACTATCTCCTCCTCAAGGGTTGGACAGAAATTCACCAAACTTTGTAGTTATGACCAAAACATGGCACGAAGGTGCAAGAGCAGTATCAATTTGGCCCCATCCCTGGAGCAGGGTCAAATGGGCAAATACCAAAGCCTTTCCACCTAAGAAGATACCAAAGAAGGTTCTTTCAACCCTTGACTCTGACTCTGACTCTACAACTGGACCAGATGACATCAGCTCACCTGCTCTAAAACTGTTCTGCTGCTCTTGCACATCCTCTCTCTGCCCTTATATTTGTGCTCAGCCATCTCCCACCTGCTTGGAAATACCGCCCAACATCACTGCACTACATAAAAAGGTGCAAAAACGGATCCCCTTAACTACAGAACCATGAGCTAACTTCCAATCATCAGCAAGGTCATGGTATCCATCACAGTGTATATGAAATCCTTCCTTTTCTCCAACAACCTCACCTCATTACCAATTTGGTTTCAGACCAAGTGAATGTACCTTGGACATGCTGCTTATACTCACCCAACAATGGATGGAGGCCCTCAATGTCAGACATGGATCAGGGCCGTCTCTCTCTGGACATAATCTCATGCTTTTGATACAGTCGGGCATCCTGCCTTGTTCTCTAAACTCTCTGCTTATGGCATCCAAGGCCAACTCCGCACATGGCTCACTAACTTCCTCTACTAACATAGCCAACATGTGGCACTCAACAGAATACTTTTACCTCCTCTCCCTGTCAAGGCTGGAGTGCCCCCAACACAGTGTTCTGGGCCCAGTCCTATTCCTAATCTTCCTAAATTACATCTGATTCTATGGAAAATCCTCTTTATCTATTTGCTGACAACTCCACTCTCTGCCGTGACATTCCTCATCCTTCAGATAGGCAGGCTCAGCCTCTTCCCTCTCTTCAGACCTTGAAAAAAAAAATTGCACCTGTGTCCTAAGGAAGCGGTTCTGTTTGGCATTTTTAATGTAAAATAGGCAAAGCCTAGAAATGAACGAAACCCATTAGAATTACTCTTTAAAACCCTTTAGAATTGCGCTTTAGAGTTACCCTTTAGCACCCTTTAAAATTACCCTTCAGAGCCCTCTAGAGCCCTTTAGAACCCTTTAGAATTAAAAACAGTGGGTTAAAAAGGTACTTCATTTTTAACGGACTGATGGGTGGATATAGCCAAATATTAAAGCGGCTTCCCCGCTTAAAATTCACAAGCTGATGAAATATCTGGAATATGTCTTTCAATCCTGTCAAACCTCACATTCTCACTACCTCTCTCCGAAAGGACTGTCTGGCAAACCCTCCCATCCACTTTCTTAACAATCCTTTTGAGGAAGTTGTGATTCAAACTCCTGGGAATCACCATCAGCCATGACCTTTTCTTGGGCAAACCACATTTCAAAGTTGGTCTCCAAAGCCAGACGCCGAATGGGCATTCTCCGTCATACAAAGTCCTTCTTTGGCACAACTGAACTTCCATTCCACCAACAAGGCCTTCATCCACAGCTTGATGGAGTACTACTCTCTCCTCTGGGCTGGCTCCTGTGCCTCTCATCTTGATGCCGTGGAAACAAACGCCTTCAAGGGTATTGGAATTTAACATGATAAAGCCGAGTCGATGGGCCTATCACTTCACCATCAGACAGGTCGGTGGTATTTGTCTTATGCCGCCTCCTTTCTGATCTTGTACCCTCTGCTCTTTTTTCCCCCCAGATTTCTGCAGGGCACACGGTCCACTATCAAACCCTTCTGGTGAAACTACCGAAATCCAAGATCACTGCTCGCCATGACTCATTCGTTCCTCTTTTTTTTCCCCACTTGTGGAACCAATTTCCACATTCTCTTCAATCTCATTCTTCTCTCCAGGTCTTCAAGACAACTGCTCAACATCTCATATCTTCCCCCATTCCAAAACCATGATCTACCCTTGTTAACCGCCCTTCCCCACCCCAATCCCTCCTCCTTCCAAATTCCAAGTTTTCCTTCCTTGGAATTTGCTTCTGTATCTATCTTGTCCAACTCATGAATCCTCTCCCATTCCTTCCCACACCCCTTGTTTGTCCAAGTCTCAATCTTGGCCTACAACTCGGCTGTTGGCGCGCTCCCCTCTCTCTCTCTACTGTTCCTTTTGTGCCCTGTTATGTCCTGATCCACTCAGTGTATTTACCACTTCCATGAGCTTTCTTCTATGTATATAAAAAAAATTGCCCCAAAAATTACGGGCACATTTTAAAATGAAACTTTGTATATGCAATCAACATTGGGGGACACATGAAACATACAACGATTTCTTGGATTTGACCACAGGGCATTGGGACTTAGGATCACAGGAGTCAAAACAGGGGGAAAATTTCACTCGAAATTTGATATTGGGTCTTTCCTGGTGGAACTTTGTGCCGTCTTTCAATTTTGCTTTAGGTGGGAAGTGTGGGGATTTACGATGGCGCACCATTGACTTTGCTCTAGTCTTATTTGTTTTGATCAGCGTGCTTAGAAATATCAGAGCGTAAAGGATTGTCAAACATATGATGTACAAGAAAAGGTATAAATACAGACAGAGGGAGGGAAAATGGGAGGATTTTTTAAAGGATCCACCTTCTTACCTCATCAACATCTCCACGAAGAATATCAAAAGTAATGTTGAACAAAACCTTTAACATCTCCATCACCATCTCGGCTGTAAGGCGGGAGAGGATTGTAAACTGCGACTCAGAGGTGAGTCCCACCGGCTCTCCTGGCTCTCTCAATGAGCGAGCAAGTGAGAGCGAAAGGATTGAGATGGCTCGTGAGCTGGCAGCCGAACGCCGACAAGGAATGCTCAAAGCCGTGAGAAGGAACAGCAGCCGGAGGCGGTAAAAGCTAGGGTGGACAGAAAAAAAAAAAAAAATCATAATAATAATAATAATAATTATTATATATATATATATATATATATATATATATATATATATATATATATATATATATATATACATATATATATATGTCGGTCGAAGACCTCAAGGGAAGGAAGAAGAAGAAGAAGAATCAGAGCAACAATGTTTAATAAAATCGATTACAAACACACAGTGTGGAGCAAGGCTCAAGAATGCTCCGCCTAACACGCAGCGGGCAATTTCTCAAGACACTCGCTAAAAAATAAGCAAAAAGGCATTTCATATATAGCAAAATATCAGACAAGAATCTGCGCTAAAGACAAAGCAAACCTGGGCCGTAAAGGCCCACCTACCATCATTCCTTCCTGAAGAAGGCCAAACTTAGACAAAAAAGATGTAAGCATAGGATAATGATTGAATACACATGCTGAATACACAACTATCAAAGGATGTGTAATGTCTATATTTCTTTCCAAGGTTGGTTACATCCTTGATTTAGGAGACATACTAGAAACTACAAAGATATATAATTAATTATTCCCTTTGTGAAGAAGGCGTTTGGCAACATGTTTTCCCTGTACGTGGGCGGTGAGCATATTATCTACTGTCTGGCACATACATTCAAGGACTTGTTTATTGGGCTAAGGATCCACCCTGCACCTCGAGTCTCGAAACCACATTTTGTCCACTCGCCTCTGCCTGCAGCTGAGTTCAAATCAGTTTTCAGAAGCACGATATATAATTTCAGATGTTATACTCAATTGAGTCATGGGGTTTAAACCCTAATGGCTAACATATATATACATATATATATATATATACATATATATATATATATATATATATATATATATATATATATATATATATATATATATATATATATATATATATTTGAAGAGGGTGTTAAAAAAATTAAGAGATTGATAAAAAAAAAATTGTTTACAGAAATGTGGAGCTTCATATTTGCCAAAGATCAATAATGGAGCAAATGATTATGATTTTTAAAAGTTTGTGAAATAAACTAATACCAGAATATGGTGCAAAATGGGATGCACAATGGGAAGGCAGAAAGGGGTGCACCACGAGAATGATTCGGCCACTTACCTGCATGATAAAGCAAAAGTGAAAGGTGGGGGAGGGAGAAAGGAAGGGTGGGAATAAGGTGTACTGGCCATATCATATCAGAGCTGGGGGAGTAAACCCATACATCTCATAATGTCAGATATTTTTGAGAAAAACCCAGAGTACCACCTCACACAGCAGGGATCGCCATGACTTCTACAACTAGAGAGTTCATAGAACACCTTATCCCCCGCAGTCTTCAGAAACAAGGACATGGGAGGCTAACCCTAACAGCGCAGCATATTTGATTGGTCGTAATGACGTAAAATTCATTCATATTGTCGCGTCGCCGGCGATTACGATCACCAGTGATGAATAGCCGAACTGCTTTAACTCCTGAGGCGGTACCCGATAATGGCGGTTATCTCGCGCGCGAGATGGAAGGCTGCGAGGCGTTTACCTGAACGAAAAAGACGGGTTTATTCCGAAACCACAAAACATGCAAACACCACAACAAATTCAACAATCAAATAATTTATTGAAAATAAATCGGGACGAAATAACGGTTCAGGTAAACTAAAATCAAAATTCCTTACCTCTGAAGGACCCTCCGCACTCTGACTCAAAAACAGACACACAGGGGAAAGATAAAATAAAATGTCCCTTTTTAGTGCCAGCACTTAGCTCGTCCCAACGAGTTCATTTGATGAGATCGGCAGTGGTGGCCGATTCCAACGCTTCCCGCACCTGAACGCCAAAGTTAGCACCGACCGACGACGAGAAGAGCGCACAGAGCCACGAAGCGAGCAACGAAGACGGCCCTCTTTCGCTATCCACCCTGTCCGAAGCACCAAGAGCCCCACAAACCGCCGCCTTTATCGCTCCTCAAGTGCCACAAAAGCATGCCCAACTCCATCCAGCACACGATTGTCCACCATTAGAACAAAATGAGAGAGAGAGAGAGAAAGAGAAAGAGAAAGAGAAAGAGAAAGAGAAAGAGAAAGAGAAAGAGAAAGAGAGAGAGAGAGAGAGATATCGAGAGATCGACTCTTCTTCTTACTCTTCAGAGCCAATCGGGTCGTTCCTTCAAAATCGCCTCATGCTCTGCCTACGGTCCAATCACATCCCTCGGGCGTGGCCTGATGGCTCTTCCTCCACCCCCATTTCTCCACCTCTCGTGGGCGGGCTTTCGCCTGATTAGGTCCATTGAGGCGGGGCTTAGCATTCCTGCTTGGCTTTCTGCCAGCGGGGTTGTTATCATTTAAAGGTGGCTTTCGTGGCTGGCCATGGTCATTGTAATTTAAGGGCTGGTAGATGCTACAAAATGTTAGGGATTGATCACAGGGGGAAATCACACACTGTGGAAAATTAGCCTCAATCCCTACTACTAATTAGCATGTCTCCCCCCCCCCCCCCACCCGTGTGAAGAACACATAAACAACCTTAAGCTACAGTTTCCCTACTTAAGTACATCGAGATTTCTTCTACGCGTCACACAGTCCAAGCTAAATCCTATACAGTTCTACCTTTCCTATGGTATTCTTTCATCTACCCCCCACAAACATAACAATATTTTGTCCATGTACTGCTAAACAAAAGGTTTTTGAAAATGCCAAAAACGGCAATTTGTGTTCTGGTATTCAAGTATATAACTAAATTCAAATAAAATAAAGATTTTAAAGGGTGTAGAAAAAATAAATAAACTTTTTCCCGGAGGTTTATCGTCATTGATGCAGCGTCTTTTACACCACCTTTTTAAACAAATTACATTAATTCTTGATGCCTGTTTGTGTCTTTCATGACATCTTAAAATCAACAAGTTTCCTAGTTGGAATGATTTTCAATTTTGTTTGACTACCAGGTGGGCAGAGTGTATTTAAAAAAAAAAAAAAAAAAAAAAAAAAAAAACTTTTTTTAAAAACTGTACCGGTGTCCAAAGGAAGCAATTTAGTTTGGCATTTTAAATACTAGGGCATGCCCGTACGTGGGTGCAATGCCCGTACGTGGGTACGTGGGTACGTGGGTGCGAGTACGGTGACAATCCCCCCCCCCTCTATTTACATGAAATGGTTTGGTCCATGAAATGTTTTGGTCCATTCGCAACGCCAAAGCGAACGGCGAACGCTTTACATGAAATGGTTTGGTCCATGAAATGTTTTGGTCCATTCGCAACGCCAAAGCGAACGGCGAACGGCTTGCGAGTACAGTGACAATCCCCCCCCCCCCCCCCCCCCCTCTATTTACATGAAATGGTTTTAATTAGTTTTAAAACATAGTTTAACGCCAACATAGCGGCAACATAGTTTGCCAACGTGAAATAAATGAATACGCTCTCAAATGTGCCGTCCGAGGCAGAGTGTGTTCGCCACGTTCGGCACACGCGATAGCTCGCTGCTCTCTGATTGGTTGAATCGTTTTTTGGACATAGCTCGGTAAGTTATTGTCCGATTAATATGAAACCTTGAAAAGGCACATCCTCGGGTCCCCAGCAATATACCTGGCAAGTTTAAAGTATATCGGACCCGTGGTTGTCGAGAAACAGCGGTCACAGACAAACAAACAAACAAACAAACACACATACAGAGATTACTGGAATTATAGATAGATGAAATAGGCAAAGCCGAGAAATGAATGAAACCCATAACTTTTGAACCCTTTAGAATCTATTAGAGCACTCTAGAATTACCCTTTAAACCCTTTAGAATAAATTACGGTGGATTAGAAAGGTTTTTCATCATTTTTGATGGATGGACGGACATAGCCAAATATTGAAGCGGCTTCACCGCTTTAATTTAAAAAAAAAAAAAAAAAAAAAAAAAAAAAAAAAAAAAAATCGCACGTGTCTGAAGGAAGTGGTTCAGTTTGGCATTTTAATATGAAATGGGCAAAGCCCCAAAAATGAATGAAACCCATTAGAATTACCCTTTAGAATCTCTCAGAATTACCTTTTAGAGCCCCTTGGAACCCACTCGGAATAACCTTTAGAACCCAGTCGGAATACCCTTTAGAACCAATTAGGAATACCCTTTAGAACCCATTAGGAATACCCGTTAGAACCCATTAGGAATACCCGTTAGAACCCATTAGGAATACCCGTTAGAACCCATTAGGAATACCCGTTAGAACCCATTAGGAATACCCGTTAGAACCCATTAGGAATACCCGTTAGAACCCATTAGGAATACCCGTTAGAACCCATTAGGAATACCCGTTAGAACCCATTAGGAATACCCGTTAGAACCCATTAGGAATACCCGTTAGAACCCATTAGGAATACCCGTTAGAACCCATTAGGAATACCCGTTAGAACCCATTAGGAATACCCGTTAGAACCCATTAGGAATACCCGTTAGAACCCATTAGGAATACCCGTTAGAACCCATTAGGAATACCCGTTAGAACCCATTAGGAATACCCGTTAGAACCCATTAGGAATACCCGTTAGAACCCATTAGGAATACCCGTTAGAACCCATTAGGAATACCCGTTAGAACCCATTATGAATACCCGTTAGAACCCATTAGGAATACCCTTTAGAACCCATTAGGAATATCCTTTAGAACAGCTCAGAAATACCCTTTAGAACCCCTAATAATTACCTTTTAGAACCCCTTAGAAATACTCTTTAGAACCCATTAGGAATACCCTTTAGAACCATTAGGAATACCCTTTATAACCCATTAGGAATACCCTTTAGAACCCTTTAGAACCCATGAGATTTACCATTAGGACCCATTAGAATTACCATTTATAACCCATTAGAATACATTTGAGTTACCTTTTAGAACCCTTTAGAATTAAACACGGTGGATTAGAAAGGTGCTTCTTCATTTTTGATGGACAGACAGACAAAACCAAATATTGAAGCAGCTTTATCACTAAAAATTACACTACACGACTAAAAGTATGTGGACACCCGAACATCACACATCTCATTCCAAATTCATGGGCATCAATACGGAGTTGGTCCCCCCTTTGCTGCTATAACAACCTCCACTCTTCTGGGAAGGCTTTCCCCTAGATGTTAGAACATTGCTGCGGGGATTTGCTTCCATTCAGCCACAAGAGCACGAGTGAGGTCGGGCACTGATGTTGGGCGATTAGGCATGGCTCGCCGTTGGCGTTCCAATTCATCCCAAAGGTGTTTGATGTGGTTGACGTCAGGGCTCTGTGCAAGCCAGTCAAGTTCTTCCACACCGATCTTGACAAATCATTTCTGTATGGACCTCACTTTATGCACGGGGGCATTGTCATGCTGAAACAGGAAAGAATGTCATTGTATGTTGCAGCATTAAGATTTCCCTTCACTGGAACTAAGGGGCCTAGCCTGAACCATGAAAAACAGCCCTAGACCATTATTCCTCTTCCACCAAACTTTACAATTGGCACTATGAATTCAGGCAGTTGCGTTCTCCTGGCATACGTCAAACCCAGATTCGTCCGTCGGACTGCCAGATGGTGAAGTGTGATTCATCACTCCAGAGAACACGTTTCCACTGCTCCAGAGTCCAATGGCGGCAAGCTTTACACCACTCCAGCCAACGCTTGGCATTGCACATGGTGATCTTAGGCTTCTGTGTGGCTGCTCGGCCATGGATACCCATTTTAGGAAGCTCCCGACGAACAGTTGTTGTGCTGACATTGCTTCCAGAGGCAGTTTGGAACTCGGTAGTGAGTGTTGCAACCGAGGACAGACGATTTTTACGCGCTGCGTGCTTCAGCACTCAATGGTCCCGTTCTGTGAGCTTGTGTGGCCCACCACGTCGCGGCTGAGCTGTTGTTGCTCCTAGACATTTCCACTTCACAATAACAGTACTTACAGTTGACCGGGGCAGCTCCAGCAGGGTAGACATTTGACGAACTGACTTGTTGGAGAGGTGGCATCCTATGAAGGTGCCACATTGAAAGTCAATGAGCTCTTCAGTACAGCCCATTCTACTGCCAATGTCTGTCGATGGAGATTGCATGGCTGTGTGCTTGATAATATATACGTCAGCAATGGGTGTGGCTGAAATGGCCGAATCCACTAATTAGAAAGGATGTCCGCATACTTTTGGTCATGTAGTGCATCTCACTCCTGTCTGTGCAACCACGATCGAGACAAATTTGGAGCCAAAATACTGCTAAACTACAGGTTCATTTTCAAAAATCAAAACACTAACATTCTACTGAAATAAAGCTGTTCCTCAATCGCAAATGTCAGGTT
>NW_027618055.1:2500-57500 GCF_964187855.1 Myxine glutinosa | reverse complement strand
ATACATACATACACACACACACACACACACACACACACACACACACACACACACACACACACACACACACACACACACACACACACACACACACACACACACACACACACACACGAGGTGGTCGAGACACCCTGGGCACATTTTTAAGAACGATACCTACAACAACCAACTAAGTTTATTATTGTTCTTTGGTGCAAAACAAAACATGATCACTCGTAAATGGATGTGACTACTTCAACACGCACAGGCATCACGTGATACGCAGCAGGGTGAGGTGCATCATGTGATATGGATCAGGGTGAGGTTCGCTCACTGTGCTGCACACTTTTGTCTTTGCTTAGTTCAGTTCATTGTGAATGAGACACCCTGATATGACGGAGGATATCGTGAGACAGAAAATTCGCACTGTACGTTTGTATTCTGTATCTGGAAATCCGGCTGAAGTTCACAGACAACTTGTGAAAGAAAGTGGCGCAGACGCAATTGACAGAAGAACCATTGGCAGAATAAACAAGCAGTTTGATGAAACCGGCAGCATTCTTCCAAAACAGTGACTAGGTCGGCCTCGTACTGTTCGAACTGAGGGAAGCAGAGCGGTTATTCAACAACAACTCGACAGTAACACACCATTAACAACTCGTCGTTTATCAAACGTCATCAATATAAGCTGATCATTGATTCGAAGAATACTAAAAGACCTTAATGCGAAACCATACATACCCAGATTAATTCACCAACTATCTGAGGATGATTTTGACAGGCGTGTTGAGGCATGTGAGACATTGCTTGGGTTAATGGATATGGACAATGATTTGCAGAACAGGATCTTGTGGTCAGATGAATCCAAGTTTACTTTATCTGGTTCTGTGAATCATCATAACAGCATGATATGGGCAGCAGACAACCCACAATTTACTGTTGAGCACAACGTCGAGTATCAAACTAGTGTGTCCGTCTGGGCAGCCATTTCTTCTGGAGGCATTGTTAGACCGATATTTTTTGAAGAAAATGTGAATTCTGCAAATTACCTTCTAATGTTGGAGCAGCATGTATTTCCACTCATGATGGCAAAATGTTGTTCATGCATGATGGTGCGCCTGCTCATTATGTTGCCAGTGTACGCCAGGCCCTCAATTTGAACTTTACAGACAAATGGATTGGCCGCCGTGGTCCCGTCCAATGGCCGCCGCAGTCTTGTGATTTAACACCCTGTGATTTCTTCCTTTGGGGTTTCCTCAAACACCAAGTGTATGCGAGGATTCCTATGACCCTTAGATACTTGAAACAATTCATCCGTAATGAGACTGCTGCCTTAACAACTGAAACATGCAGAACTGTGTGTCAGTGTGTTTCGTCATGGCTACAGCTGTGCATAGGCAATGAAGGAAAGCAGTTTGAACATTTGAACTGATCTGTTTCATGTATATTAGACTGATTAGACTGTTTAACGAGTATTCATATTTTGTTTTGCACCAAAGAACAATAATAAACTTGGTTGTTTGTTGCAGGTATCATTCTTCAAAATTTGCCCAGGCTTTCTGGTCCACCCTGTATATATAAAATAATTCCTTCCATTATTTACTTCATCTATTCCAGGTCGCACGTGACCATATTTATTACCTCCTGTTCCCAGATGCCCGCATGCTGAGATAGGATCTTCAGCGCCTCGAGACTGCCCAGCTTGTCTCCAATGAAGGGATCACGGGAGAGCAGGCGGGCAGTGGATAGACAAGGAATCACGAGGGGGGAGCATGGTGGTGGAGCTGACAGACGGTCCAAAAGGGCAGATGCCAGTTGCTGGTGGTCGTGGAGTGGGGATGAGGTGGGGTGATGATTGGGGAGGAAATAGGGGTGGTGGTTGGTTTCAAACTGTGGTATATGAATTAATACAATGAATCTTATATAAATGAGATTATACTCACAGTGCTATTATTCAGGTTTATTATCACAGTTTAATAACAATGTGCTTTTCTCTCGTGTTTTTGATCAGCAGTGTGATAGAAGCATATAAACCTTCACCACCACCTTCCACCCCTCCTCCCCCCCCCCCCCCCACCCCCATAGCAAAAACAAAGGTATAGTTTTCATGTAATTCATCATGATTCTGTTTAAGAGATTGGGAAAAATAAAAACAAGCGTATGTCACAGAACGAGTAAAATGATGGGCAAAATTAGTGTTCTTAGCACAAACCTTTCCTTCCTCACCATCCTCAAGATCAAATTTGAAAGTCTCTGCATGCTGAGGGTGGGCAGGAAATTGGAAAGGGAAGAGAGAACATGAATTGGATAATAAAATATGAGATTGATGAAGTAGATGTGGGAGGGGAGCGGGGACAAGAGTGGAAAATGGGTGTGGCTGCTGTGCTCCAAGGAAAAGCAGGGTGGGAGTGAGGGGAGGTGTGGAGAAAGGGCAGATGGGTGGTGGTGGTTAAAAAAAGAGCAGAGGGTGGTGGTGGTGGTGGTTAAAAAAGAGCAGAGAGGGTGATGGTTGGAAAAGGGCAGAGGGGTGGTGCTGGTGGTGGTTGGAAAAGGGCAGAGGGGTGGTGGTGGTGGTTGGAAAAGGGCAGAGGGGTGGTGGTGATGGTTGGAAAAGGGCAGAGGGGTGGTGGTGGTTGGAAGAGGGCAGAGGGGTGGTGGTGGTTGGAAAAGGGCAGAGGAGTGGTGGTGGTTGGAAAAGGGCAGAGGGGTGGTGGTGGTTGGAAGAGGGCAGGGGGTGGTGGTTGTTGGAAGAGGGCAGAGGGGGGGTGGTGGTTGGAAAATGGCAGAGGGTGGTGGTGGTGGTTGGAAAATGGCAGAGGGGTTGTGGTGGTGATTGGAAAAGGGGCAGAGGGTGGTGGTGGTGATTGGAAAAGGGGCAGAGGGTGGTGGTAGTTGGAAAAGGGGCAGAGGCTGGTGGTGGTGGTTGGAAAAGGGGCAGAGGGTGGTGGTGGTGGTTGGAAAAGGGGCAGAGGGTGGTGGTGGTGGTGGTTGGAAAAGGGGCAGAGGGTGGTGGTGGTGGTTGGAAAAGGGGCAGAGGGTGGTGGTGGTCGTGGTTGTATAAGGGGCAGAGGGTGGTGGTTGTATAAGGGGCAGAGGGTGGTGGTTGTATAAGGGGCAGAGGGTGGGGGTGGTGGTGGTTGTATAAGGGGCAGAGGGTGGTGGGAGTTGGATAAGGGGCAAAGGGTGGTGGTGGTTGGAAAAGGGGCAGAGGGAGGTGGTGGTTGGAAAATGACAGCGGGGTGGTGGTTGGAAAAGGTTGGATGTGGTGGAGGAGCCAAGGGGTAGAGAGGACATGGGTGGAAGGGTTGGGGATGGGAAGGGAGAGGAGTTAGTGGTTTCGTGGTAAAAACGATAACAAGCTCGACATGGCAAGCTGATCCAGGAGAAAAACGCGATGTTGGGAGCAGCAACTTCCGGTCACACATTCGATAACATAATGATCAATACTGGACCCGATGAGGGCAACAGCCGATATAAATGATCGTTACCAATCGATACGATTCGCACAAAACTATCAAGTACGGCAAAAAATACAAACAGATCAAAGCATTAAAGAGCATGGCGGCCTCACTTTGGAGCAGAAATCCTGCAGAGCTGCGACGACCGCGTCCTCTGGTCCCTCACGGACGGCCAAGAGCACCGCCCCCAACGCCATTGCTCGAAACACGGCGGTCAGGAAGGAACACCACGTGACGCTTTCCTGCACAAAAATAATTAATAAACAATGCTCGCTGCTGTTGTTGTTGTTGTTGTTGATGATATTATTATTCTAATTTTACATCCCTTTCGTGCATATATTATACTAGCGTGACTCGGCGCGCTGCGCGCGCCTCACCACATGCCACTTCAGAGGGATAGGCATCTTTGACCATTTTGGTGTCTTTTGGGTCTTCAGGGCCATTTGCGTCTTCAGGGTCTTTTGGATCCTCTGGGCCTTTAAGGTATTTTGGGTCTTTGGGGTGTTTGGGGTCTTCGGGGTATTTAAGGGTCTTTCAGGTCCAAAGGATCTTTGGGGTCTTCAGTGTGTTTTGGGTCTTCAGGGTGTTTTGCGTCTTTGGGGTATTTTGGGTCTTCGGGGTCTTTTGGGTCAGTTGGGACTTCGTTGCCATTTAAGTCTTCAGGGTATTTTGGATCGTCTGGGCCTTTAAGGGTATTGTGGGTCTTTGGGGTGTTTTGGGTCTTTGGGATCTTTGGGGTATTTGGCGTCATCAGGGTCTTTAAGGGTCTTTGTAGTCTTCAGTGTGTTTTGGGTCTTCAATGTGTTTTGGGTCTTTGGGGTATTTTGGGTCTTCAGGGTCTTTTGGGTCTTTATTATTATTCTTCTAATATTTTGGGTCTTCGGGGTGTTTTGGGTCTTTTGGGTCTTCAGGGTGTTTTGGGTCTTCAGGGCCTTTAAGGAAATTTTGGGTCTTTGGGGTGTTTTGGGTCTTCGTGGTCTTTGGGGTCTTCGAGCTTTTGGGTCTTCAGGGTATTTTGGGTCTTCAGGGTCTTTTGGGTATTTAAGGGTATTTTGGGTCTTCAGGGGTCTTGGTGGTGTTAAGGGTCTTGGGGGCTTTAAAGGGTCATCAAAGGTCTGAGGGGGTCTCAGCAGTCCAAACGTAATTAAGTGTTCATGGACCGTGTTTTGGGTGTAAATTTTAGTTGAAGAACCAGAAGAAGAAATTTTGGTCGCATATAAACAAACATAAGCATATACGTTTGCTCTATATTTGCTCCTCTCCAATCCCTCACACTCTTCTCCAATCCCTCACACTCCCCTCCAATCGCTCCTCACTCTCCTCTCCAATCGCTCCTCACTCTGCTCTCCAATCGCTCCTCACTCTCTCCAATCGCCCATCACACTCCAACCCCTCGCTCCTCACTCTCCAACTCCTCGCTCCTCGCTCACCAACTCCTCGCTCCTCACTCTCCAACCCCTCGCTCCTCGCTCTCCAACCCCTCGCTCCTCACTCTCCAACTCCTCGCCCCTCACTCCAACTCCTCACGCCTCACTCTCCAACTCCTCGCTCCTCACTCTCCAACCCCTCGCTCCTCGCTCTCCAACCCCTAGCTCCTCACTCTCCAACCCATATCTCCTCACTCTCCAGCCCCTAGCCCCTCACTCTCCAACTACTCGCTCCTCACTCTCCAACTACTCACTCCTCGCTCTCCAACCCCTCGCTTCTCTCCAATTTCTCGCTCCTCTCCAATCCCTAGCTCCTCATTCTCCAACCCCGAGCTCCTCACTCTCCAACCCCTAGCTCCTCTCCAACCCCTCGCTCCTCTCCAACTACTCGCTACTCTCCAACCCCTAGCTCCTCACTCTCCAGCCCCTAGCTCCTCACTCTCCAACCCCTAGCGCCTCACTCTCCAACCCCTAGCTCCTCACTCTCCAACTCCTCACTCGCCAACCCCTCGCTCCTCTCCAACCCCTCGCTCCTTTCCAACCCCTCACCCCTCTCCAACCCCTCACTCCTCTCCAACCCCTCGCTCCTCTCCAACCCCTCGCTCCTCTCCAATTTCTCGCTCCTCTCCAACCCCTCACTACGCACGCTGCACAGTGGAGAGCATTGCACACAGGGGAGAGGAGGAAAGGATCACATTCAGGGGAGAGGAGGGAGCATAGGGTGGGAAGTGAAACTTCCACCTTTACTTGGTTGACTTCATTTGATTTGACTTGAGAGAATGGAGGGTGGAGAACCCGCCTTAACTCTTGTTCATTTATAAATTTGAAAGTATCGAAAACACTTCGTTTTACAAAGTAGAAGCGGATTAAAACCAAACGTTATTAATAAATATTGTATTCCATAGCTGGTCGACATTATTATGTACATTTTTGAAGTACTGTATTGTTTAATTACATAGTTGGAAAAGAGTTGAATCGCCATAAACAAACTCTGTATGTAACCCCAGGAATATGGGAAAATATAATTTGACTTCGGTTCGATCCCGAACTTCAGTATTCAGTCGCCGTACTTTTACCAAGTAATAATATTGTTACAGACGCGGTTGTGGATGTTGGTTTACCGAGCGGTTTGGTATGACCGCGTCTGCACAGTTTATCCGATTATACTCGAACGTTGGCCGAGTCGCGCTATGCTAAATCAATTAAGGAAAGGACACAACGGCTGGATTAAATGACACGACACCAGGGGTACAGTTCTCAAGACCTCCGGAGGAGGTTATAATATTACGGAACGTTAGATTACAAGGACAAGAGAGACAGCATAGGAAGGTAGGCACTTAAATACGGTCTTATAGTAGCCCCGACAGACGACAGATAAACGGGACAAGACTGACTCACACCGGGATTGATGGCAAGGAAGGGCAGGTAGTCGAGGCTCAAGGTGCACCTTGGCGCAGGGGCAGAATCGACCCGGTCCGGTCCAGAGATGCGGGAGGTCTCGTCGCGCTGGAGGTGGCGTCTGTTTCTCCTTCGTGGCTGAGGCGCATCTGACGTCACGTCCGGTAAGTCGCTGCGTATATCCGGCGGGGAGTGACACGCCCTCGGCTCGTTAGCTCCGCCCCAGATGGAATCGGCCCGCCGCTTCTTATTGGGTGCTGGGGGTTACCGGGCTCCGCCCTTGACGAGGGGCCGACAGTCAGCCCCTTCGTGGTAACCCCGCCGGAGCACTTGGGCAATGGCGGCTAACCAAGCCGGAGTGAGGACGCACACTCCCCGCGCGCTGTTGTTGTAGTTGTTGTTGTTGTTGTGGTTTCATGAGGAAGATGGGAGGAGGTATGGGGAGGTCCTAAACTCACTACTGGTGCCATACAATCACATTCTGGTGCAACGAAGAGTCAGAATTAATGGAAACGAGTCCTTAACTGACATAGACTAAGAATAACTAGCAAGATGTCCGAAAGTTGTCTACGTGAGATGCGGTGGACCTGGGCACGACATTTAATGGGGGAAAAAGGGGAAGGTCGGTTCTACAGAGTGTTGTTTACAGACAATGGGACTAGGGAATGGGGGATTGGGGATAGTTGGGGAGTATTGGGGAAATAGGGGAATATTTACAAGCGGATATGGAGGCCAAATCCCATATCCGCAACATTGCACCCTTCTCTACCCTCGGGGCGTCCCGACCCGATAAATTTTTACCTACTTTAGTGTGGCACTCAGATGTAGTTCCCTCTACTATTAACTCTACCCTGAGTGCGACAGTTTTACAGATATTCACAAATGAGTAAATTTGTCCCCCTGCGACGTTGCACCCTTCTCCTCACAGAAACACACCCACAGGATAACCGAATCGCGGAAAGAATTCTCAAACTAAACATACAGCCGGTAGGGAGCATTATTTACACAAGACTACGCTGATATTTACACTACGATCCAGGACCTGTTTTTGGAGGAACACATGCAGATGTTATGCATAGAGAGAGCACGCATGCCAGCATCGATACACCAACCCACGAGTGCTCTGTGGCCTTACGGCGTTTAATAATGTGCAGAGCACCCCATCCAAGCACCAAAAGCACCACCCCATCACACAGTCAGCACCATCCAGTGCACCAATAAAATGTTCAATAATCATGGTGTGGTGTCGCAGCCGGCCGATGTTCTGCCGCTGGTCTTGCCTTCCTGAAGCACTTGCCCTTCTGGCTTCTTTAAAAATAAAGAAAGGCGCCAACCGCGTCCATTTCTAAATTGTGGCCGTCAGGGGGCCAACTATTAGTGGTTCACCTGTCTGGCATAGGTGCCACGTTGACCCATAGGTCCTTCCACAGGTGGTGCTTGGCCGCAAAAGAACTGCGGTCCATGGTGGGCGGCCACAAAAATTGCGGTCCATATGGTGTATCGATCCCGGCAGCAAGCAGCGAAAGTGCAGGCCCACAACTGCGGAGCCAGCACCTCTCTCTCCTCTCTCTCTGCCCCAAAGCCAGATCCTCGGAGGTGGGAGACAAAAGAAGAAGACAAGTGAGTAAGGTGGTAAGGGCGCAAAAGTGCACGCAATGTAAGGTAATGCACACTGGGGGCACATGGGAACCAGGTGAGACAGGTACGTTCCTACCGTACGCCCCCCCCACCAGGTAACCTACATGGCCCCTCCCTTACCCCTTACTGTATCCACAAAACACAACACTACCCATAAACATCTACTTTACAAATCAACAAACGTCCCTACTGTCTTCCCCGTTCCTCCCATAAACCAAATTCGTCTTCTCTCCCTCCTAACCAATCAAATTTGCCATTTTCAACTCAACATCATAATTTGCCATCACCAATTCATCATCAGTCCCTCCTAGGGAGGGAGAGATGGAATCACCCCAATGTCTCATCCATGTCGTGATGCGTCTCACAAATCCAACAGCAATCCTTACTTCCTGCAACACAAAACAAAGAAAACACAGGTGTGGAGTCATCATCATCACCACAGGTAAGTGGCTGCGTATGGTGCGACAGGTTCATCAATCCTAACTATTTCCTAAATGACTTTAACAACTTTACATTACCCGGGGTCTTTCTCCTGCCAAACCATTGGCCCTCTTACACTATGGGTTCTAAAAACCAATTCCCATTGACCAAACTGTGGTGCTTTTCAATTTGGGGCCTCACTCCCCCGATTCATCTCTCGGTGCCCTCGTACAATTTCTGGGCTGCGACGTGTACCTCTCCCAGCGGGTCTACCCACCTGCACAGCTCCACCACTGCAGTTGCCTCCGAGCTTACCTGCTCCTCACCCTATCCTAACTACCTGGGGAAGGCCCTCTGGCGCTCTCCCCACTCGGTGCCCTCTCTGGCACTGGGCTACCCGGGTCCGTCCTCCGGATCCTCGGGCCCCACTGACACTAACGGCTCCCAGAGCCCACCTGCGGCCTCACCTGGCCGACATCCTCACAGTGGTGGAGTGCCCAACCAACTACACACACTAACAGGCTACACGCCCAGCCATTTCCACAACACTAATGCACCCATCCACAATACCATTCTGCAACCGCACCACAAATGCCAATATCCAACCACAATTTACCTATACCCTCTACCTAACACTTACACTACCCGCCCCGGGTATCCGTGATGGGGGTCCACTCTTCCCCCATTCACACCTTCGCACCATGCACACCACTCCGTACCACTTACTCCATGTACTCCACACACCTGCACTTGCACACCTGTGCTCTCACACCTGGTGCCGCCTGCACCCTTCTCTCCCCAAGCGCATTCGCGCTGATCCACAACACTCACTACTCATCCACTGCTCCACACTGCTCCACACACCTGTCCAGCTCTCACACAGCATCATCTCATCTAACTACTCCCCTCTGAAACTTGCGCTTCCCAGTCGTCCCTTTAAACTATTGCGCTCCCACGTCATTATCATCCACACTAATCTACCTGCGTCCCCACTACAGGTATCAGTCACTAACTAACCTTAACGTCACCTAATGTCATCTTCTAGGGCCCTATCAATATCCTAACCCACCCGGGCTAGTTTTCACTGCCATACACCCCATAAGCTATTGCTCCTCCGCCCCACATTGTGAGGGATGACAGAGTTGCCATCCCACCACATCGGGCATCTCCCACTACCAATTTTGCACATCAAATTTCAACAAATCAAAAATTTTGCCAATCACTACCCATCATCTGCCAATCACTACTGCCCATCCTTTGCCAATCATCAAATTTTGTTTTTCTCTAATTTTGGGGCCAAAACACTAACCTCATCACACAGTCTACTCACTAATGCCTCTCGGTGCGCCAATTCCTGTCCAAAGCCCGGCTTCGTACAGCCAAGCCATGAATGCGGGTTGTTTGGTGCCAGCGGCTGGATGCGTCCGGCACTCGGTGCAGGGACGGGGGCTTACCCGGGCCGAGATCCCACGCACCACCTCGGCGTGGAGCCATCCAATGTCCCGATCTCGACCTGCCGGCACGTCTCAATAAGAAGTGGTCGCCATGACGATCCTTCCTATCGGGCTGCCCGCTCCGCCTAGTGGAGCACAGACGCGGCCGTTCAAAGCAAGGCCCAGCGTGGATCGCGCACGGCGGTCCTTTCGAACCCGCCGTGGCTCGGATCCCTGCTGGTTCTCGCGGCACGCGAAGCCCGGCACGCACCGAGGGCCCGCTTCGGCTAAAAGTCGACCTCACCTCTAACCTGGTTACCGTCGATGCTTCACCTGGATTCTTACAAGCATACGCTACCCCTTTCTTGCTCATACATGCAGCCGTTTCCATGCTCCTCGTCGTACCTCTTCTTACACACCTCGGTACACCCATTCCGCTCACCGACTTGGTCACACATCTGACCACCGAACACCTTGGCACACATTCGTCGCTCGCACACCTCACCAACACACCTCTTCGCGCCCCCTCCTCGGTCACCTCCTCTGTGACAATCACAGGTGTGCTATCACTCGCACACCCAACCACGTGCCTCACTACCAATTCCAGCGTGCATTCCCACACACGCTCTACCATTCCAGGTGTGCTTCCTTTCTCACCTGTCACAACCAACTCACGCTCCTTGTCACTCTCACTACTCTCACCTCCATTCTTGACAGCGCACTCACCCTTACTCTTGACAGCGCACTCTTTCCTCATGCACCCGTCCGTTACACACCTCTCTCACACACACTCTTGCGCACACTCTCCCGTCACACCCTCTGTAACACTCACCACAGGCGTGCATTCTTCCTTTCCTTTGACAGCGCACTCTTTCCTCATGCACCCCAGAGTCGGACTTTCTCGCACACCTCCTTTTTCGCACACCAGACCTGTCACACACTTCACCAACGGCCTCTCACGAACACCCGGGTCCATCTCGACCCCCAAGCTTCTTAAATCACCTGGCGCATCATACGCACGACCATATTGGTCACCACTTACACCGGGTCCTCTTCCTCTTCGCTTCTCCTCCATCACCTGCGAATCCCTCATCCGGTTAATGAGCACATCATCACGATCCGAACACAGACTTTGGACCAATTCTTTTACTTCCTCCTTTATCTCTTTCTTATCCTCTCTCCGTCGCTTCTTAATTTCGCTCACCCCTTCTTCCACTTCTTCTAATTTCTGCTTCACCTCCTTCATCTCCTCGTGCGCCCCTTTAAGTTCTTCCTCTAACTCCACTTTATTTTTTTCTATGTGCTCCCGCACCTCCCGCTCTTTAACCTCCATCACCTCTACCACCTTGTCCATTTTCCTCGTCAGGTCCTCATGTACCGTCTGACACTCTTTTTTAATTACCCCTACGTCCTTTTTCATCTCCTTCTGTGTCGATTTTAAACCCTCTATTACCGCTGTGTTCTTCTTTACCTGGTCCCCCAACTCCTTTTGTCCCACTGTCAGCTGTTCTACTCCCAGCGTCAACTCCTCTATACCACCTTGCAATTTTACAGTCCCCTTTCTCACCTCCTTCTCCATGCGCTCCTTACAGTGCCTCACCTCCTCGCGCACTCCTCCGACCTCCTCACTCACACCTCTTCTGATCTCCTCTCCCATCACTTGCATCTCCTGCCCAGATGCCACCCTCATCTGCTCCATTTCCTCCCTGTGAGCATCCAGTTTGGTCTCTACCCCCATTCTGACCCCCTCTATCTGCTGCCCCATTAGTTTAACTTCCCTTTCTGCTTGGTCCCTCATGTCCCTCAATTTGCCTTCCATCCTGTTTTCTAACCCCTCTAACCCCTTTTGCATCCCTTCCATTTGATTCTCTTGAGCGGCCATTCTGTTTTCTACCCCCATTAACCCATTTCTCACCTCTTTTATCCCGTTGTCTAACCCCTCAAAATTATTGTCTAACTTCCCAAATTTCTTGTCTAACTCCTCAAAATTATTGTCTAACTTCCCAAATTTCTTGTCTAACCCCTCACCGGTACCCCTCGCTTCGTCCCTCATTACCCCCATTTGGTTTCCCATTACCCCCATTTGGCCCTCTAATCGCTCACTATCAGCCCTCAATTCGTCCCTCATTACCCCCATTTGGTTTCCCATTACCCCCATTTGGCCCTCCAATCGCTCACTCTGAGCATCCATCCGGTTCCCCATTTGTTCCATAAGGGCCCTCATTTGCAGGAGGAAAAGGTTCGAATCCACCAGCGGCGCTACCACGGTCGCGGGCGCGGTCGCCGTGGCCATGTGCGAGGCGCCATTTTGTGCGTCTGCTACCCTCACTGCTTCGCTCTCCTCATGTCCCTCATTTTGGTCCTGGATCGACCCTGCCTCACTCTCCTCTACCGGAACCCAGCCGTCTTGGTCTGCCATAGCGCGACTTTCAAAATTCGGGTTTTTATTTTTTTTGTAAAACACAATTAAATTTCGCCGTTATAATTTCGAGCGCGGGAAACGCGCTCCGGATCGAATTCTACTTCCCGACACCAAAATGTTACCCTAATGGTACAATTGGTGTTCCAAAATTTGGGCCTAACTGAATTTAGTCCCCGGTCCGAATCCAACTCCTCGACACCAAATGTTACAGACGCGGTTGTGGATGTTGGTTTACCGAGCGGTTTGGTATGACCGCGTCTGCACAGTTTACCCGATTATACTCGAACGTTGGCCGAGTCGCGCTATGCTAAATCAATTAAGGAAAGGACACAACGGCTGGATTAAATGACACGACACCAGGGGTACAGTTCTCAAGACCTCCGGAGGAGGTTATAATATTACGGAACGTTAGATTACAAGGACAAGAGAGACAGCATAGGAAGGTAGGCACTTAAATACGGTCTTATAGTAGCCCCGGCAGACGACAGATAAATGGGACAAGACTGACTCACACCGGGATTGATGGCAAGGAAGGGCAGGTAGTCGAGGCTCAAGGTGCACCTTGGCGCAGGGGCAGAATCGACCCGGTCCGGTCCAGAGATGCGGGAGGTCTCGTCGCGCTGGAGGTGGCGTCTGTTTCTCCTTCGTGGCTGAGGCGCATCTGACGTCACGTCCGGTAAGTCGCTGCGTATATCCGGCGGGCAGTGACACGCCCTCGGCTCGTTAGCTCCGCCCCAGATGGAATCGGCCCGCCGCTTCTTATTGGGTGCTGGGGGTTACCGGGCTCCGCCCTTGACGAGGGGCCGACAGTCAGCCCCTTCGTGGTAACCCCGCCGGAGCACTTGGGCAATGGCGGCTAACCAAGCCGGAGTGAGGACGCACACTCCCCGCGCGCTGTTGTTGTAGTTGTTGTTGTTGTTGTGGTTTCATGAGGAAGATGGGAGGAGGTATGGGGAGGTCCTAAACTCACTACTGGTGCCATACAATCACATTCTGGTGCAACGAAGAGTCAGAATTAATGGAAACGAGTCCTTAACTGACATAGACTAAGAATAACTAGCAAGATGTCCGAAAGTTGTCTACGTGAGATGCGGTGGACCTGGGCACGACATTTAATGGGGGAAAATGGGGAAGGTCGGTTCTACAGAGTGTTGTTTACAGACAATGGGACTAGGGAATGGGGGATTGGGGATAGTTGGGGAGTATTGGGGAAATAGGGGAATATTTACAAGCGGATATGGAGGCCAAATCCCATATCCGCAACAATATTGTTGTGGTTTTGGAATAAAGGTTAATTCCCTCTCGTAGGTAGATGCACCACAACATGAAGCCTCGCGATAGTTCAGTTATTTCTTAGTCAATGTAAGCGTAGTCCTTTCCTGTGTTTAGTTTTGCGTTGAGTAAGCCAGTGAGCTTCGGTGTTCTTTTGGCGCTGAAATGCCACGTGGCAGGCCTGAACAAGTCTGGCGAGGCCGAAGGGAGGCGCTGCAGGAGGGAGTGGCCGGTAAGAACGAGCCACCAATCAGGGCTCGAGGGGAGTGGCTAACCACGACGACCAGAGGTGGGGTTTGGAACATTCGAGTGAGATTCTGGGGCGGAGCCATAAAACCCTGCTCCGAGTCCCCCCACCGCAGAAGAGGTGAGAAGAGTTTTGAGTGAGAGTCGTGTGCACGCCAGTAAGAGCCGGAGAGTATCGTGAGTTCAAGTGCTGAGTTACAGTTCCCTGTGAGAGTGAGTTGAGTTGAGCTTGATCACGCACGAGAACCACGCTGCAGAACGAGTGCGTTGAATTGCGGTGATCGAGATTGTACACGAACTTTCCCCGTGCCCTGCACTTTGCGCTGTATTAATCGGTGCTCGAGAGGACATCCTGTGCCGGACCACAGACGCGCGATCTCCTCCTGCCTGCCTTCGCCTGCATACGTGCCGTGACCGCCAGAGAGCCACGCCGGGTGAGCTGCCCCGGAGCGACCGACGGCGGGGTGCGTTTGGCGCCGTCTTCTCTTCTTCTCCCCGTGTGCGTGAGTGGGCCCTGTCTCTGGGGTTAAGTTAAACTGGTTAAGCTTCTGCTCTGTGTCCCCTTTCCTTCATTCTGAATCATTGTAGTGTAAATAAATCGTGTTCTTCCTTTGATTTGACCGTCCTGTCCCTTCCATCAATTGGCTTCGCATGGTACGAATAGAACCGCTCGAATCGGGTTCCATAAAAGTAACAGCATGAGTCACATGATACGCATACCACTCGGGCGTACTCGATTAAGCGTGGCTTGTGCGAGGTTCGGTCCCCGCTTTCGTGGCAGCGTGGGTTAAAGGTACGTGCGAAGTTGTCCCGATACCCTTTTTCACGCTTGCTCCGGAAGTGGCGATTCGCCCTTGTGGACCCGAAGACCCAGGGGGAAAAAGGGGGTTAATCCCCCCTTTGTAACGGGAATGGGCTTCGGGAGATCCGCAACAATATAAACAAGCATTCTGAGTATTGCGCTGCAATACATGTCCCCTACCAAAGTTCAAAGTGCCATAACTTTGTCAAAAATGATCGAATATGCAAATTTATGCACAGTTGATGCTGGTTTTCAAACTTGATCTGAGGTATGCTGAGACACATGTGTGTCACGCCTCGCCTCGTCGATAAGCCCGTAAGGTCGCTCCATGGAGCGGCCTGCACGTATCGCATTGTGTGAATTATATAATTACCAACTCACGGTCTGAGGTACGAGCGATTCAAGAGACATCCAGTTTTTAAATATTTTCGTTTAATTAACGATATCTGCCAAACCACGTGCCCTATCGCAAATTCCAAAAGGACATTTTAGTAGACTGACATGCTGAACAGATCTGTGAAGTTTCCCCTCGATTGGATCAAAAATGAGGGAGGTACTCGGTTTTAAAGGTTCATGCTTTAAAACGTCATAACTCTGAAACCATGTGATGCATGACGTCATGCTCGCTGACTTTTTCGTTCGTCATGGGTATGCGATTCTGCCTGCAAAGGTTGGCCTCGATCTGTTCAGCCGTTGCAGAGAAAAAGGGGTTTTCGTGTTTTCACGAAAAACAATATGGCGGCCGAACCACGTGACCTGTGACGACATAATTACCATTAAAATATTCTACTGACCGAGTCCCCTCTACGGTGCAAATTTGATCTCAATCGGTCCTATTATTGCAGAGAAAATCTTTTTTAAAGGAAATTAAAACATAAAATGGCACTGAGTTAAGGATCATCAGAATTATCAGAATTCCCAAAGTTCAAAGTGCCATAACTTTGTCAAAAATGATCGAAACGTCATGAAGTTCGAACTTGTTCTGTAACTTATCACGAGGAAACCATGTGCCAAGTTTGACATCATTAGCATTACGCGTTTAGAAAAAACGTCCGGAAAACTGTTCCTTGCGTGACGGACTGACAGACTGACGGACTGACGGACGGCGTGCAATCCTATAGTCCCCTCCGGTGTACACCGGTAGGGGTCTAATAACGAAGTCCTGGGAACGTTTTCATTTCTCATTCTCCTCTCATTTTCCTCTCCTTCCCTCTCTTATTCTTCTCTCTCCTTCTCCTCCCCTTCCCTCTCTCCTTCCCTCTCTTATTCTTCTCTCTCCTTCCCACTCTCCTTCCCTCTCTCATTCGCCGTGCCCACATACCAGTCAACACATTCAAAAGGGATGTTGGAATACATTTTGCCGATTTTCTCAACTTTAGCTGAAACTGAGACTTGAACCATCCCAGCGACTGTGATGGTGAATTAAAGTGGCCTTTGAAAATGTATTTCATTTTATAAACGGTAACTTTCATTGAATTTTATTCCCGTTTTTTGAAACCGAGTCACGATTATTTTATACATCTCGGCATTTTCCCGTTTGTTATTTTAGGCGATTCAGCCTTGAGAACTCGTGCGGAAAAACAAAACAAAAACAATGATGGAATGAATGCCAGTTTAAACAGGATTACCTTTACTTCCGTATAATAATGATGAATGAAATCATAACAAAGAAATATCTGTCGGCAATTTCTGGTCTGTGGCGATACGTGAACGAAGCTATGCTCCTCTCTCCACATTATTGTGACGACGTATAAATTAAATATTTCATCATGACGATTGTCATCAAATGGAAAAGTCAGCCACGAATTTTTTATATATCTCGCCATTTTCCCGTCTGTTATTTTAGGCGGTGTATGACAGACCGTGCCGCGATTTTTAAAAAATACACCTCGGCAATTTTCCGTGTGTGCGTGAATTTTCTCAATTATTGCTGACACCGAGTCTAAAACCATCGATAAAAATGAAATCAGATGGTCAATTAGATTGGAGATAAAGGCGTGAGAGAGACTCGATGGCCTTTATATTGCAGGCCTTTGAGAATTAATTTCGTTCTTTAAACAGAAACTTTCATTGGATTTTCTTCCCCTTTTTTTCAACCGAGTCTAAAACTACAGACTTGGCATTTAATATGGAATATTTTTTTTGTGGGGGTGAACTTACTTTTCAAGATGACTTAGAACCAAAAGTTCTTTGGAATTATGTTGAAATTATTCTAGATTTTATTAATGTGACCTTTAAAAGAAACAAAAACCACATTTGACATTTCGAAGCAAATAAATTGATCCTTGAAAGTGATGTAAACTGATATCGAACTCAATTCACGGACAGTACTGTGTTAAACTTCTGTACGTTTTCCAGAAATATCTCTTTATTTTGCACATTAGCCGATTTTTTTTCAACAAAAACAAAAGCTAAATTATGACTGGGATTACGGACAGTAAAATTACAGTTCAGTACTTCGTGTAACCCCCACGAGCACTCAGGAGAGCACGTACACGTTGAGGCATGCTGTTCACGAGATTTGCCAAGGTTTGGACAGGAATCGCTTGCCATGCAGTGACAATAGTCTGCTGCAATTCATGCACAGAGGTCAGCTGCTGGTCCAAGTTGTCGATTTGACACGTTAATTCTGCCCACAAGTTTTCTTTCAGATTCATATCCGGGGACATGGCAGGCCACTCCATATGCTCTACACCATGGTCAGCAAGAAAGTGTTGGATCATGCGAGCACGATGAGGCCGTGCATTGTCATCTTGGAAGACAAAGCTTCCTCGAAAGGCTGCATGAGCAAATGGAAGCAATGTTTCTTTCAGAATGACCCTGTACTTGAACTGGTTCAGGTTTCCATTCAGAACAACCAGGTCAGTTTTGCCCCCTGCATGAAAAGCAGCCCAAACGGTCACCCCACCACCTCCAGCTTGGATTCTTGGCACTATACAATCTTCGTTGTGGGCTTCATGCACTTGTCTGCGCACTCGGACGTGGCCATCTTGACGATAGACCAGAAATCTAGACTCGTCACTGAAGGTCACGTGATTCCAGTGTCCTGGCTGCCATTGACGGTGCTCTCTGGCCCACTGCAATTGGCACTGGCTGTGTTGTCTGGTCAAGCGTAGCTTTCACAGGGGACGCCTGGCACGATAACCTGCTTGAACCAGTCGTTGGTTGACTAGCCTTCTGGATACAGGCACATTTGTCAGTTGCTGCCACTCAGCCCTAAGCCGATTAGCTGACTTGGTACGGCCATTGCAGACTAACCGGTGCAGCTGGCGATCATCTCTCCTTGTGGTTCTGCGTGGACGTCCTGGCCTCGGTATTGGAGTAGGGACACCCCTCTGAGCATTTCGTTTCAGGATCTTTTACACCTGACCTTGAGTGATGCCATACTGCCGAACAATAGCACGCTGTTTCATGCCAGAATTTCGTAAAGCCACCACTCCATGACAAACAGCATTGTCAAGTTGACGGACCATCTCCAGAGGAAGCGGCAATAACTTTTGTAGACGTGCAGCAGTTGTTTTCCACTAATACAGAATGCAACAACCCTTATATACCCGATTGTGAAGCCAATCGTCAAATGTACCTGTCCTTACATTTTGTCACGCCACCTGTGATATAATCCTGTTATTGACTTCTTGCTGCGAAAGACAATCAGTGACATGGTTCTTTCAACAAAGACATCACCAAAGGGTAAAAGAAACTCACCAGATTGATATACTGAGTTCAGAAAGTAAACCCAAGTCAAGAAAAAATATATATTCCATATTAAATGCCAAGTCTGTATGTTAGCGACTGGGAAAAATGAAATGATACATCGAATTTGAGTTGAAATAAAACTGGGAGAGAGAGCAAGACACTGCGGGCCAAACAAAAGGGCCTCAAAGCTATTCGAGTTAATAAAATGGTTGATATTGGTTTTTGTAGCCCCTCCCAGACTGGGTGTAGCCACACCCCCGGACAGACAGACAGAATCACCTACGCCTATTACAAGAAAACTCGTGGAGTCACCCGTGGGAATCCCACGGGCATGGACGTCTTCATTTAGATGTTGCACATTCAGTTTTACAAACTGGTTACTGGCAATTTATCAGATCCAAAAATGATGGAATCTACACAATGTATTTACTTCTGATAACATGTGAATGCATGTGCATGCACATGGGAAATACATTTTGAAATGTGTCATTACATCTCATGTAAAATGTGACCTCAAGAGCTCAAATCCTCTCCCTCCCACATCACGCACACTGCACCGGGGAGTGGATCACCCACAGGGGAGTGGGTCACACACACAAACACACACAGGAGTGGGTCACACACATACACACACACACACACAGGGGAGTGGTTCACACACACAAGGGAGGGGTGGGTCTCATACACACACACACACACACACATACACACACACACATGGAGGATTGGGTCACGCACACGGGGGGGGGGGGGGGGGGGAGGGGAATGGGTCACACGCACACACACACACACACATTAGGAAGTGGGTCACACACATGTGGGGGAGTATGTCACACACACACACACACACACACACACACACACACACACACATGGGAGTGGGTCACACACATCTCGTTTTTTCATTTCTGTTCCTCACAATTCTGTGTCTCTCTTATTCACACACACACACACACACACACACACACACACACACACACACACACACACACACACACACATATATATTGTTGTGGTTTTGAGAATAAAGGATGACCCTGCCCCCCCACCCCCCTCATAGGTAGACACACCACAACATGTAGCCTCGCAGTAGTTCAGTTATCTCTTAGTAAATGTAAGCGTAGTCTCCTTTCCTGTGTTAGTTTTGCGTTGAGCAGGCCAGTGAGCTTAGGTGTTCTTTTGCGCTGGAATACCACGTGCTCGGCCTGGACAAGTCTGGCAAGGCCGAAGGGAGGAGCTGCAGGGGAAGTGGCCGGTAAGCGCGAGCCGCCAATCAGAGCTCGAGGGGAGTGGCTCACCACGGCGATGAGAGGTGGGGCTTGGGACATTTGATTAAGGCCGGGGCAGAGCCATAAAACCCTGCTCCGGGCCCCCCGCCTCAGTTGAGTCGAGAGTTGAGTCGGAGCCCCTGTGAGAGTCAGAGTCAGTTGAGAGGGAAGTTCAGAACGCAGGCAGACGAGTCAGAACGAGAGAGAGGTGAGAGTTCGCTGTGAGACAAGGAGAGAGAATCGCCCAGCCCCTGAACAAGTCGAAGTGCTTGCATTGAATTGCCTGTTATCGTCGTTGTACACGAACTTTCCCTGTGCCCTGCTCCCCGGAATTAATCGCGCTTGTGAAGACGACCCATTCCGGGCCACAGACGCGCGACCTCCTTGCCTGCGTTTTCCCTGCATACATGCCGTGACCGCCAGAGGGCCACGCCGGGCGAGCTGTCCCGGAGCGACCGACGGCAAGGCGCATTTGGCGCGCGAACTTCTTTCCTTCTTCTCCCCGTGTGAGTGAGTGGGCCCTTTGTCTGGGCTTTTGTTAACATTGTTTAAGTGCCTGCTCTGTGTCTCTTCGAATCACTGTACATAATAATAAATCGTGTTCTTCCTCTTATTTTACCATTCCCGTCCCTTCCATCCATTGGCCTAGCATAGTACGAATAGAACCGCTCGAATCGGGTTCAATAAAAGTAACGGCACGAGTCACGTGATACGCACACCGCCCGGATGTACTCGATTAGCGTGGCTTGTGCGAGGTCCGGTCCCCGTTTTCGCGGCAGCGTGGGTCAAAGGTACGTGCGGCGTCGACCCGATACCCTTTTCCACGTTTGCTGCAGAAGTGGTGATTCGGCCTCGTGGACACGAAGACCGAAGGGGAAAAAGGGGTTTAACCCCCCCTTTGTAACGTGGACGGGCTTCGGGAGATCCGCAACAATATATATGCAAATAAATACACCTTTATACACACACACACACACACACACTGGGGAGTGGGTCACACACACACACACGGGGGTGTGGGTCACACACACACACACACACACACACACAAACACACGGGGGAGTGGGTCATACCCACAGACACACGGGGGAGTGGGTCACACACACACCCATCTCGTTTTTTCATTTCTGTTCCTCACAATTCTATCTCTCTCTTATTCACAGACACAGACACACACACATACACACACACACACACACCAGTGGGTCACACACACAAACACACGGGGGAGTGGGTCACACACGCACGCGCGCGCACACACACACACACACACACACACACACACACACACACACACACACACACACACACACACACACACACACACACACAAACACACACACACGGAAACTCGTGTGAAAAGAAAAAAAAATTATAATAAAGATTTCACGATTTTATTTCCTGTAGCTCTGAAATGCATTTTCTTTGGGCGTTGTATAATCGCTCTGAACGAAACAGGCATTACCTGGTTACAAAGTAAAAAGAGATTAAAGCCAAACGTTATTAATAAATATTGTATTACATAGTTAGTTTACATTATTATGTACATTTTTGATGTACTGTATTGTTTCATTCCATAGTTGGAAAAGAGTTGACTTGCTTTAAACAAACATTGTGTATACACCCCCAGGAACATGGAAAAATATAATTTGACTTCGGTTCGATCCCGAAATTCAGTATTCAGTCGCTGTACTTTTACGAAGTAATAATATAAATAACAAAGTCCTGTGAACGTTCTCCCCTCTCCTTCAACTTTCTTTCACCTCCCTTTCTGCTGTCCTTCTCCTCTCCCTCTGTCATTCCCCTCTTTCATTCTCCTCTCTCAATCCCCTCTTTCATTCTCCTCTCTTGTTCCCCGTGCCCACATAACAGTCAACACATTCAAAATGGCGGTTGGAATACATTTTGCCGATTTTCTCAACTTCAGCTAAAACTGAGACTTGAACCACTGCAATGGTGAATTCGAGTGGAGATAAAACCGTGAGGGAGACTCAATTAACTTTATGTTACAGGCCTTTGAAAATTCATTTCGTTCTATAAACGGTAACTTTCATTGAATTTTCTTCCCGTCTTTTTTCAACCGAGTCTAAAACCATATTAGCGACTGTGAAAAATGAAATGAGATATCAAATTAGAGTTGAAATAAAACTGTGAGAGAGAGCAAGACACCACGGGCCTAACAAAAGAGGCCTCAAAGCTATGCGAGTGAACAACATGGTGGATATTTGTTTTTGTAGCCCCACCCAGACCGGATATAGCCACACCCCCGGACAGATTCACAGACTCACAGAATCACCTACAGAGAATATAATATAGATATGTAAGTTTTTTTTCCTGGTTCAATGGCTTAATGGATAAAGCATCACAACTCCCAAGCTGGAGGTTGCGAGTTTGAATCCCGTTTGGGTTGAACAATTTTTTTCCCCTTACTTTTTCATGTCTTTTATATCGTCTTGAATAAAGTCTTGTACGATGAACAAATCCATTGTCTTCGTATTTAAAATATATCTTGTGGAAAATGCCAGGGGCATGGAGAAGGCCCTTTTTACATGGGACGCGCCATGTGGCAAACTATAGAAAAGAAGGGACATTCAAAAAAAATATCGTGTGCATGCTGGACTACCCTTGTGTTCTTAGGAGGAACCAAGTAACTCTAGAAAAGTTCATATAGAGTGGCGCCAATTTGATTCATACAGCTACATGAATAAGTAAATGTATTTTATTTGCCAGATGTGGAGCGCACCTTTTATAGCACGATATCTCAAAAAGTTGCGGACACATTCAGACAAAACTTGGTGGACAGGTTGGGTGTGTGACAAGGAGGAAAATTTAGAACAATTTTCTAAAATAAAACAAACAAACCCCCAAAAAATGAATTTTTCTAGTGATTCTTCAACATTGAGAGATAGGGACAATATATAGCACAATATCTCAAAAAGTTTTTGTCCGATGCATTTCATTCAGATGCAGAATCTAAAAGGTGTCCTCGTGCACAATATATAGCACGATATCTCAAAAATGTATTGACAAATGCATTCCATTCAGATGCAGAATCTAAAAGGTGTCCTCGTGCACAATATACAGCATGATATCTCAAAAAGTTGTTGTCAGATGCATTCCATTCAGACGCAGAATCTAAAAGATGTCTTCGAGCACTGCCAGGAGGGGGCATTGCATTTCCAAAGATAATGTCTTGACAGAGAGATAAATCCAGCTGTTGTTTCTGCATTTCTGTTGTGGACATTAAAATATCTCACAGCATATCTCTCAAAATGAATGGACTATTTTATGTTTATACCGTGATTATCTTTACTACCTACAGCGATTAATGATATGTGCAATGTAAATATACATCACAAGGGATGTGGATGGTGTACCTGGTGAGGGAAGGGATTTTGTCTCTGGCATCACGTCAAACTTGTTTTTTGTGTTCATTAAAACCGTGTAACTTTTTTAAGTGTTCACATTATATTTACTTCTTTATTCAGAAATACAGTCGTGGCCAAAAATATTGGCACCCTTGCACTTTTTTCAAACAATGCACCATTTCTTCCAGAAAATTGTTGAAATTAAAAAATCTTTTGGTATCCACCTGTGTATTTCTTTGGTTTGCAGTGGAACAAAACAAAAAAAGGGGAAAAAATTACTATATTGTTGCGGATGCCGGGTTCGTCGATGTATTAAGGGGGGTTTATGCCCTGCTCCCCCCTCAAACTCCGGGTCCACTGAGGCCGCCGTCCACGACTAAGTTTGTGGTTGATGGATTGCTAAGCAATTCCGATCGCCAATTTCCCAGCTACGCGTCGAAGAGTTTACTGGTCAATCTTTCCAAATACAGTACCTTCAAGACACGTGACTGGAGAAACCGGGGATCGAACCCTCGCTTTCACACACCTTATTCAATTGCCTGGCCCTACCCATATGTACCCCCACCGTTGACTACACTACCCCAGCCCTCCTTGTATTTACAATTCGTCTCTACGTCTTGTCTCCCCCGTCCCCTCTCTATTCCAAATTCGTCCCCAACTCCCCCGAGGTTCTCCCAGGAAGGAAAGGCAGAATGAACACAATGTTTCATACTCACGTCGTGATGCAACTTACCAATCAAACATTGAGCCCCGTGGTGCGAAATCCATCCCCTTGTGGATGGTGCGAAGGGGTCTTCACAAAATCCTAACTTCACTAACATCATTTACACGTTTTAATCTCCCCGGGTTTGTACCCTGCCAATCGGCCTTCTTTAAACTATGTGGTTCTAAGAAACGGAATTCCCATTGCCCACACTGTGGTGCCCTCCTGAATCTGGGTCTAACCCCAACAATTTTCAACCTGTGCCCTTGCACAATTTCGGGGCTGGGTCGTGTGGCTCCACCAGCAGGTCTACCTACCTGCACCCCTCCGTTCACTGGAGCCGCCTCCCGAGCTTGCCTGCTCCTCACTCTAACCTATCTGGGGAAGGCCCTCCCTGGTGCTTAACCCCTCTGATGCCCACCAGTGACGGAGTGCCCCAATAACTATTACTACTGTTACGGATTCATCACTTCCGTTGTTGTGGTTTTCATCCACTGTAAACATTTTTGATTCCATGTACTATTATTGTTGTCGTTTGAGGGAAATATATATTACTATTTTCAAAAGGTAAAAAAGTTAATGTTTTAAATGAAACTGGAACCGGACGACGACGAAGAGGAAGAGGAGAAAAAGAGGGCGGAGCGAGTGAGTCGGAGAAGAAGCATAGTTGCTTTGCAGTCTGGAGCGAACGTTGGCGAGCAAGAGTCACGAGTGAACTTTGGGTTTCCCAGGAAAGGGATTCCTGCGACAGAGTTGTTATCGCTGTGACAGATCAACCTGCGTGTCAGGTTTGGCGGTGGATTCCGAGGAGAATCATCGTCGCGCCGTTACGCCTTGAGAACCGGCCGTCGGCCATTTAGACTCACGCGCTTTGCGCATCGCGCAAGGTCTTATCGCTGTGACAGATCAACCTGCGTGTCAGGTTTGGCGGTGGATTCCGAGGAGAATCATCGTCGCGCCGTTACGCCTCGAGAACGGGCCGTCGGTCATTTTGACTCGCGCGCTTTGCGCATCGCGCAAGGTCTTTGCTTCGCTTCAACCGTTTTCACCGCATTCAGACGTTTATCTGGTGTGGGTGTGTGTAACGTGGATTTTGAAGGTAAATCGGCGGTTCGCCAATTTGGAGCCGTGAAACGTCCATACCCGAGGGTGTGATTTCCCAGTCGCCTTGAGGGCGCCTTTGCGCAGCTTTGGCCGCGTGACTGTGACTGTCATCCGAACGGGATTCTGGTCTCGATTAGACATCGTTCTGACGATCGCTGGAGCGGATCGACTTTGGCTTGAAGCCGGGATCGACTTTGGCTTGAAACCGGAATCAACTTTGGTTTGAAGCCGGGAAAGAGACATTGGGAATGTTCTTGTTTCACTCACTTGGAGCACAGGGAGTTATATATTATGAAACTGATGGTACCATCATTGGATATATATTGATTGTAATTTTGATTACTATTATTGTTGTACTGTTATTCTTGTATGATCTTAATACAATATTTGTTTGTTGGTAACAATTGGTGTGGCTTCACCATTGATCTTTGACATACAGAATAACACATCTTTCTGCCGTGACGCCTCTCGGGGCTCCGAGGTACACCGTGACCAGGGGGTTTGGGGAGGAGCACGTAACACTACTAATAAGCCACACGCCCAGCCATTTCACTGCCTCCTGCACCTTACAAAAAAAAACTATTTCCACAATCAGCACCACAGGTGTCAATATCCATGCAATTTACCTGTACCCTCTATCTAACTTTAAACTACCCACCCGGGCCTTCGTGAATGGGTTCCACTCCCCCCCCCATTCAATCCTTCACATCATGGATTCCACACCATGCATTCCACAGCATTTATTTTCACACCACAACTCAATTCGATTTACACTTACACACTGCATCATTTATCTAACTGATTTCCTTTATAACTCGTGCTTCCCTCGTCGTCCCTTTAAACTATGCACACCCTTTGTTAACAACCACTAAACTCTCTATGTCCCCACTACTGTTCATGGTCACGACTTAAATCTTTGTCCCTATGGTCTCTCTAGATCCCGAATCATTATCCTAGCCCTCCCTCGGCTAGCTTCGGTGCCCCATGGAGGCAACCATTACTGGCACCCCCATGTGCCTATCACTGCCATCCCCCTAAACTAGTGCTCATGGGCCCCCCTATCGTGGGGAATGGTTGCACCACCATACCCCCACGTGGGGGGCACAATACTCCCCCCCAGTCTTCTACACTATGAGCCCCCATTTATGGAGGTACTTTGTTGCGCCTCGGCCTCTAAGGTCGAAGTAATCCATGCAGGTGCTTGGTCACCTGTATAGGGTGTTATCCGGCCTGCATTGATGATCCGAGGGGGTGTGGAGTTGGTGGTCCCAGGTGCCGGGGTCCATACCTGCGCGGGGCCCTGCTGTCCCACGCACGATGACCCAATCGGCCATGGTTAGAGCACCTCACCTGGTACGGTGCGTGCCTTCGACAATCTGAATTACCCCTCGAACCCCGCCGATCGCTCTTGCCGTGGTACGGCGCCAACAATACCGTGCGGGTGCCGGAGGTACGAATCCCACACGCCGTTCCTTGCGAGACCGACGCCGCACCGATTCCCTCCGGTCCCCACAGTGCACCACCCATCGGGGGCTCACGTACTCTAACCGTCTCACTAAGCACTACCCCGGTCGGCGTCGATGCCTGAGCCGCATCATCCCTCGCACCCCATTCCGTACTCGCACACACTGGTGCGCACACCCTCTCCACACACTCCGTACTCGCACACCCCGGCGCACAGACGCCTTTCACACACTCCGTACCCGTCGCACCCCTCACAATGGGCCCTTCACGAACTCCCGGGTCTATCCTTTCCCCCAAGCCAGCTGAACACCCGATCGCACCAAACACATTCCCGAAATCATCGCCACTCACCTCAGGACCCATCTTCGTCCGGCTCTCCTCAAGAACCTTCAATCTTTTTATTTGATTAACAGGTGTTTCATCACGGTCCAAGCACCACTCTTGCACACATTCCATCAATTCCTTCCGGAATTCATTCCCCGTCTCTCCTTCTGTCTTTTCAATTTCTATTATTCCTTCTTCCACCTCCTCCAACTTCTGTTTTACCTCTATTTCCCGCTGCGCCTCCGAAATCTCCTGCTCGAACTCTACCTTCGTCGGTTCCTCCACCTCCCGCGTCAATACTTCCATTCCCCCAGTCAGTTTGGCCGTGCTGTCCTTCAGCTCTCGCTGGACACGCATCTCACACCGCTTTACCTCGTCACATGCACCCGCGAACTCCTCGCCCATCTTATGCCCAATCTCCTCCCCAATCCTTTTCATATCGCCGCTTGATTCCTCCTTCTTCGTGTCCATCCGATCAACCAATTTATTCATTTCACAGCTTGATTCCTCACTCTTCCTAGCCATCCGATCAACCAATTTATTCATTTGGCATATTGACTCTTTCATGCGTGCTCTGATTTGCGTCATGATTAACTGCATGTTAAAACCCGCTTACACAGCGGGTTCGGCCTCCGCCGCTGGCCCCGCGTGCGAAGCGCCGCCATTATCTCCACTCCCTGCCGTGCCGAGATCAACTCCAAGTTCAATCTGTTCGCCTGTGCCTTGGGCCATTAATTCATCCTCCTCTACATTTTCTACATTTCCTATTCCCACCGGAACCTGCTTGTTTTGGCCCGCCATCATCCGAATTTAATTTTAGTTTTTAAACTAATTTTCCACACGCTCGGACTTTCGCAGTATGTGAAGCGTACTCCAGGTCCTATCCCACTCCTGGACACCAATTTTGTTGCGGTGGTTCAAAAATCCCACTCCTTGACAACAATTTGTTGCGTGATTCCCCTCGGTTAATACCGGACAATCACGAATACCTTCGAGGTGCACACGTCAAGGTGCACACGTGACCAAAGACGGCGGTCGAAGCGAGTGTAACGCACGCCTTAATTCCATTGCATGGTGTGGAAAGCGGTGTTACCTCACGAGATTTATGGACCTGAATCTAGCCAAATTCGATCTCGGATGATGCTTGGCCAATGGAGAAAAGACGTATCCGAACAGGTTTGAAAGTAACCAAATGTACAGCCTTTTATTTTGAAGGCACAGAGAATAGACAAAAGATACAGCTTATCAACTCTTACCTAATAATAACCCCGACATGGCGCCTTCACACTCACTCTCACAGGGGAAAAGACACTGGTTATTGGCGTACCGATGTATGTGCTGGAATTGCCTCGCTGGTGACCACGTGGTCTGGTGTGCGCGGCTCGCAGTTCAATACCCAATCCGGACGTGCAGCCTGGATGAGGTAAGGTCCGAAGGATGAACCGCCGCCTCGAAGTTGGCACGGACGAACTTCAGCACAGGTAGATGAACTTCAGCGCAGGTAGATGAACTTCAGCACAGGTAGATGAACTTCAGCACAGGTAGATGAACTTCAGCGCAGGTAGATGAACTTCAGCGCAGGTTGGACAAGCTTGCAGGTCAGCCGGATGGCGCAAGAGATCGGCGCAGAAGCGATAGGTGTCGACCAAGAATACAAAGGCCAAACACGTGCCGTGGGAGATACGAAAAAAGCAAGCGAGGTCTCGTCGTGGCTGTGGCAAAAAAGGCAAGAGCTCAGGTGTGTCGTCGATGAAGTCCCAAAAAGCAAGAGATTGAAATACGATCTGCGCGGGCTTTTACCAGATTCGCCCACGCCTCCAAAATGTTCCACAGCCTCCCATTGGCTGAGGTTTGTCGCATCATGGCGACGGGTTCCCGTCTCGCCATTGGTCACGTGGGCCGTGCTTTTGGCCACGCCTTCCTGCACATTAGTAATGGCTTTCCCAGCCACACGAAGGCTTGACATTAGGCTTAACTTCAACGCATATTGGTCTTGATTACTACACAATGGGGAAGGTCTAAATTTTACATTCAATAAGACATAACTATCTACTGCAGGCTACATGTTGTCATGCAATTTAACTATAGGGGGTTTACCTTTATGGCACAACAGCAACAATATCTTAGCTGATTCCACAAATAAATCCTAAAATGGCCCTGACAATATTATTGGCACCTTTTCGAATTTGTTAGAAATAATCAGATTTGAAGCAGGTGATTCTCCTTTACTTTGGAATTGAACTCACCTGCGGTGCCTGCAATATAAAAATCACTCATTCAACCAGTTTGAATGCAGAAAAGGAGTCATTCTGCTGTTTTGTGCCACTGTGTGCACCGCAATGAGCATGGAGAAAAGAAATAAAACCAGAGAATTGTCTGAGGAGGTCAGACACAAGATTGTAACCAAGCATGGACAATCTGAAGGCTACAAGTCCATCTCCAGAGACCTTGATGTTACTGTGTCCACCGTACGCAATGTTATCAGGAAGTTTAAGGCCCATGGCACTATAGTCAACCTCCCTGGACGTGGCCGCAAGAGAACACTTGATCGAAGATTGCAGCAAAGGATTGTTCGAATGGTGAAGAAAGCACCTCGATCAACTGCCAAACAGATTCAAGATGACCTTCAGACACAAGGTACGACAGTTTCAACTCGCACCATCTTGATGAAAGGGGGTTCTATGGTAGGAGACCCAGGAGGACCCCACTGCTGCTGAGAGAGACATAAGAAAGCCCAACTGGAGTTTGCCAAAACACACCTGAACAAGCCAAAATCCTTCTGGGAGAATGTCCTTTGGACAAATGAGACCAAATTAGAGCTTTTCGGTAAAGCACATCATCTTTATGTTTAAAGAAAACAAAATGAAGCCTTCAAAGAAAAGAACACCGTCCCTACAGTCAAACATGGAGGAGGTTCAGTGATGTTTTGGGGTTGCTGTGCTGCCTCTTGCACTGGGTGCCTTGAATGTGTGCACGGCATGATGAAATCAGGAGATTACCAAGGCATTTTGGAGCACAATGTTCAACCCAGTGTCAGAAAACTGGGTCTCCGTCGAAGGTCTTGCAGCAGGACAATGACCCCAAACACAATTCAAAAAGCACCGAGGATTGGTTCAAGACAAAACACTGGACTGTTCTGAAGTGGCCAGCAATGAGTCCAGATCTAAATCCCATTGAACACTTGTGGAAAGATATGAAAACAGTAGTTGGGAGAAGGCACCCTTCAAATCTGGGAGAACTGGAGCAGTTTGCACAAGAAGAGTGGGCCAAACTGCAGGTAGTGAGGTGGAGGAAGCTCATTCATGGCTATAGGAAGCGTTTGACTGCAGGTATTTTGTCCAAAGGCTGCGCTACCAAATATTAAGTCGAGGGTGTCAATAATTTTGTCAATGCCATTTATTTTTATTTTCTGATTTAAAAGGATTTATTAAGTTCTGAATCAAAAACAAAGGTTTTGTAATATTAACAGTGAAATAAAGAATTGTGGAGACCAAATACTTGTCAATTTCAACTTATTTTTCGGGAAAATTGTGAGTTATTTGAAAAATGTGCAAGGGTGCCAATATTTTTGGCCACGACTAACTTGTAATCGATTTAAACCCAGGGATTTGGCATTAATTGGGGGTCAGACGAAATTTTATGTTATTTAGCTCACCTGGAACGAAGTTCAGGGGAGCTTATAGGATGGCGCGTCGTCAGTCCTTCAGTCCATCCCTCCGTAAACACTTGAAACTTCTTCGCCGAAACCGCTGATGGGATTGCGACCAAATTTGGCACAAATTATATTTGTTGTGTTGTGACTAAAGTTTGTTCACGGCCTTAAAAAAAATCAAAGTCTAAGGGAGTCTACGGGAAGGGAGAGGGGGTAGGCGGGGGGAGGGGGTTCAAAGTGGGTCCAGGTTTGACCCCCCAAAATAGGTATTTACTTTCTTCTCAGAAACTACACACACAATTTCGATGAAACTTGACCACAACCTTCACCACCCGTGATGTACCAAAGTATGTTCATGGCATTAAAAAAAATCTGCCCCTTTGGGGGTCTACGGGGGTTGCCCCACAAAATAGGTATTTGCTTTCTTCTCTGAAACCACACACGCAATTTCGATGAAACTTCACCACAACCTTAATCACCCATGATGTACCAATGTTTGTTCAAGGCATTAGAAAAATTGGGGTCTTAGGAGGTATATGGGGTTGGGGGAGTGGGGGTTGCCCCCCAAAATAGGTATTTTTTTGTTTGTTTGTTTAAAGTCTTATGATTATGTTAGCATGATTCTACATGCTGCCCTGGATAAGTACAGTAATTTTTATACCAAGGTAATATATATACATTTTAGGTTGGGTTAGTTATCGGGTTGAGGTTAGGGACTGATATATTGTAGCGGTTACCGCTGGATGCACACAATCGCCTTGCACCGGCCAGAACACGGCCAGACGCGCCTCTCCCGGGCATGCCCGGACTCACTGTTCCCGGGCACGCCCGAACCTCCCGGGCACGCCCGGTCTCGTCTTTCCCGGGCATGCCCGCTCTCGCCTTTCCAGGGCTCGCCCAGAGCGTCCGGGCATGCCCGCTATGGCCTTTCCAGGGCTCGCCCAGAGCGTCCGGGCATGCCCGCTATCGCCTTTCCAGGGCTCGTCCAGAGCGCCCGAGCACGCCCAGCCTCGACTTGCCAGGCCACAGCCAAACACGCCCGGGCAGGTCCAGACTCGCCTTTCCAAGGCTCGCCCTTGACACCCGGGCATGCCCGGTATAGCTTTTGCCGGGCAAACTTCCCGACATAAATGTGTATATATATTGCTGCCCGATAAACGGGCTTGTCAGAATACCTGAGCTGTTTTGTTTCAATAAAGCAACTCGGACGAATTCCGTCTTTGGTCGCGTCAATTCTTTCGACTCGCGTTGGAGCGCAGTTCCTTCATTGGTGACCTACCGACATGGATACGGCAGTGACGCTTAAACTGCCTACCTTCTGGGAGGCTCACGCGGCTGTTTGGTTCGCTCAGGCGGACTCTCAGTTCGCCCTGCGAGGCATCACCGCGGACGACACCCGCTTCCACCATGTTGTGGCGGCGCTCGGTTCCGCCACCGCGGCCCGCGCCTTGAGCCTCCTCGAGCACCCGCCGGCTGCTGACAAATACGACACGCTGAAGACACTCCTCCTCGACGCTTTCGCCCTCTCACCGGCAGCACGCGCACGGCGCCTGCTCGCTCTGCCCAAGCTCGGCGACACACGCCCGTCGGAGCGCATGGACTATATGCTCTCGTTGCTCGGTGAGCACTCTCCGGATTTTCTGTTCCGCGAGCTGTTCCTTCGCCAGCTGCCTCACCCGGTACGCCTCGCCCTGGCTGGCACGTTGATCACGGATTCCCGCGCCCTCGCCAGGGAAGCCGATAAGATCTCCTCGGCGGGCCAGCACATCGGCGCGGTTACCTGGAGCCCGCCGCCGTCCGAGGCGACGCCCACGACACCCGAGCGCCCTGCGCGGTTGGAGGCCGAACTGCCGGTGCAACTGGCGGCCGCCACGCCGCACCGCCCGCTTCCGACACGACGGCCGGGGCCTCCACCTGACCGGGCGTGGTGTTATTACCACGCCAGGTTCGGACACAAGGCTCGGACGTGCCGGCCCCCGTGCACTTTCGGCAGGTCGGGAAACGGCCGGGCCGGCGTTCATTCCCAGCCATGAGCGCCGGCCACTCGGGCAACTTGCTGTTTATTCGGGACAAAGCGTCTGGGCAGCGTTTCCTGTGTGACACCGGCGCCCAACTGAGCGTCATACCCGCCTCCGAGCAGGACAGGCGGGACAACGTTTGCGGCCCCTCTTTGGTCGCTGCTAATGGCTCGGCCATACGCACTTTCGGCCCACGCGTCGTCACCCTCTGCTTCGGCAGCCAGCGTTTTCAATGGACTTTTGTGACCGCCTGCGTCCCCATGGCTTTGCTGGGCGCCGACTTCCTCTGCGCGCACGGGCTGCTGGTCGACGTCAAACGTCGTCGCCTTGTCAACGCCGAGACCTTCAGCTCCCTGGCGTGCACGATGAGCAGCTCCGCGCCGACCGAACTGGCATGCGCCCTCACGGCAGCGAACGAGTTCGCTCGCCTGCTCGCGGAATTCCCGGCCCTCACACGGCCGACGTTTTCGGCCGTCGCGGTGCGGCACAGGATCGAGCACCACATACCCACTACAGGCCCGCCGGTCTACGCCAGGGCCCGCCGCCTCGACCCGGCCAAGCTCGCCGTGGCGAAGGCCGAGTTCGACGCGTTGGAGCACCTCGGCATCGTGCGGCGCTCCGATAGCGCGTCGGCCTCGCCACTGCACATCGTGCCAAAGCCGGGGGGTGGATGGCGCCCGTGTGGCGACTACCGCCGTCTCAACGACGCTACCACCCCCGACAGGTACCCGATCCCGCATATTCAGGACTTTTCCGCCCGTTTGGCAGGACGGGTCATCTTTTCGAAAATTGACCTGATACGGGGCTACCACCAGGTACCTGTCCGGGCGGCCGACGTCCCGAAAACGGCCGTCATCACGCCGTTCGGCCTGTTCGAATTTTTGCGGATGCCGTTTGGCCTCAAGAACGCGGCCCAGGCGTTCCAGCGCTTGATGGATGGCGTGCTGCGCGACCTGCCGTTTCTTTTCGTCTATCTGGACGATATCCTCGTCGCCAGCACGTCCCGCGCCGAGCACCTCCTCCACCTCCGAACACTGTTCGGTTGCCTCAGCGAGCACGGCTTAATTGTCAACCCGGTCAAATGCCACTTCGGCGCGACGACCGTTGACTTTTTGGGCCACCGCATCACCAAGACCGGGGCCGTGCCGCTGCCGACCAAGGTCGAGGCCATCACCACGTTCCCGCGTCCCCGTTCCATCAAGGCCCTCCAAGAGTTCCTCGGCATGGTGAATTTTTATCACCGATTCGTGCCCCGCGCTGCTCAGCTCATGCGGCCCCTTTACGAGGCCCACCGGGGCAAGCCGGCCAAGCATGACATTGTTTGGTCCGCGGCCATGGACACGGCCTTCGCCAGCGCCAAACGGGCCCTCGCCGACGCAACGCTGCTGGCTCACCCGGTGCTCAACGCGCCCATCGCCCTCACTACGGACGCCTCCAACTACGCGGTGGGCGCCGTCCATGAGCAATGGGTGGACGGGGTTTGGCAGCCACTCGCTTTTTTCAGCCGGCAACTCCGGCCGAACGAGTTAAACTACAGCACGTTCGACCGCGAGCTGCTCGGGCTATTCCTGGCCGTTCGCCATTTCCGACACCTCCTGGAGGGCCGCCCGTTCACGGCTTTCGTCGACCACAAGCCGTTGGTCTACGCAATGGCTAAGGTCACGGAGCCGTTGTCGGCCCGCCAGCAGCGCCACCTCTCCGCCGTGTCGGAGTTCACCACGGACATCCGGCACGTCGCCGGCAAAGACAACGCCGTGGCCGACTGTCTTTCTCGGGCCAGCGCGAACGCGGTCCACCTCGGCGTGGACTTCGCGCTCATGGCGGCCGACCAGACCACCGACGCCTCGGTGCAGGCACTCCGTGCGGCGGACACGGGCCTCCGCCTGGCCGACATTCCCTTCGCGGGCACCGTCCTGCTCTGCGACGTCTCCCAGGGCCAGCCTCGCCCGATCGTGCCCGTTTCCTGGCAACGCCGCATCTTCGCCTCCATCCACGGCCTTTCTCACCCGGGCCGGAAAGCTTCTCAGAAGCTGGTGTCGGCGCGTTTCGTCTGGCACGGCCTTCGACGAAACATCCGCGACTGGGCCAACGCCTGCACGGCCTGCCAGCGGGTCAAGGTCCACCGCCACACCCAGGCCCCGCTGGCACCTTTCGCCGTGCCTGAACGGCGTTTCGACCACGTCCACGTGGACCTGGTGGGTCCCCTGCCCCCCTCGCGGGGGTTCACCCACCTGCTCACCATGGTGGACAGGACCACCAGGTGGCCGGAGGCCGTGCCCCTCGCCTCCACCACCACCACCGACGTGGCGCAGGCGTTCATCGCCACCTGGGTTGCGCGCTTCGGCGCACCAGCGGACATCTCGTCCGACCGCGGCCCACAGTTCATGTCTGAGCTTTGGGGCGCGGTCGCCCGTTCGTTGGGGGTCACGCTGCACCGCACCACGGCCTACCACCCCCAAGCCAACGGGTTGTGCGAGCGGTTTCACCGCTCCATGAAGGCCGCACTCATGGCCGGCCTTCAGGACGACGGTTGGGCCGACCGGCTGCCGTGGGTCCTTTTGGGCCTTCGCACGGCCCCCAAGGAAGACCTCCAGGCGTCCGCCGCCGAGCTCGTCTACGGCCAGCCGCTCCGCGTCCCGGGCGAATTCGTGCCCGATGCTACCAGTCCCTGGTCCGCCGCTCGCCAGCGCTCGGACCTCCAGGAGGCCGCCCGACGATTTGCCCCCGTGCCGACGTCCCGCCACGGTGGCCCCCAGTCCTACGTCCCCCCGGCGCTTCGCACAGCGGAGTACGTCTTTGTGCGTCATGACGCGCACCGGGGGCCACTCCGGCCGCCGTACGACGGGCCCTTCCGGGTCCTGCGACGGGGCGACAAGTCTTTCATCGTCGACTTCGGCGGCCGGCCGGAACGGATTTCTGTGGACCGCCTCAAACCGGCGCACATGGACGTCGACCGACCACCACGGTTGCCCCTTCCTCCGCGGCGAGGCCGCCCCCCGTCCACAGTTCCCCCCGCTCGACCACACACCACCACGTCGGACTCCTCCCCACGACCCTCCAGGGGTCGCTTCGGCCGGGTCATCCGGACCCCCCTTAAATTGACCCTGCCGGTGCAGGTCTATTCTGGAGGGGCGTGTGTAGCGGTTACCGCTGGATGCACACAATCGCCTTGCACCGGCCAGAACACGGCCAGACGCGCCTCTCCCGGGCATGCCCGGATTCACTGTTCCCGGGCACGCCCGAACCTCCCGGGCACGCCCGGTCTCGTCTTTCCCGGGCATGCCCGCTCTCGCCTTTCCAGGGCTCGCCCAGAGCGTCCGGGCATGCCCGCTATCGCCTTTCCAGGGCTCGCCCAGAGCGTCCGGGCATGCCCGCTATCGCCTTTCCAGGGCTCGTCCAGAGCGCCCGGGCACGCCCAGCCTCGACTTGCCAGGCCGCAGCCAAACACGCCCGGGCAGGTCCAGACTCGCCTTTCCAAGGCTCGCCCTTGACACCTGGGCATGCCCGGTATAGCTTTTGCCGGGCAAACTTCCCGACATAAATGTGTATATATATTGCTGCCCGATAAACGGGGTCAGAATACCTGAGCTGTTTTGTTTCAATAAAGCAACTCGGACGAATTCCGTCTTTGGTCGCGTCACTTCTTTCGACTCGCGTTGGAGCGCAGTTCCTTCAATATAACCGAAAGGTTTTCAGTCACAAGTGTATGGAAGGCTCACTGCGTTGCCCTGATGATGCCACAACAAGGGCGAAACCAGGTCGGTAACTGTGAGTTTTGCATACACTTGTGACAGTAACTAAATTTAACATCCATAATGACGCACTGCTGGATGGCTCCTCTGGAACTCGGCAGGCAATGCGGACATACGTGGCGATGACGTCATGACGTTCGCTCATTAGGTTGGAGCACCAAATTACAGATACTAATATACAGTATATATATATATACTTATAAATACAGGAGGATATCTCTAAAAGTTGTGGACGGATGATTTTGATTAAATGCGTTCTGTATTGTGATTTTCTGGTCTACTCTGAGATACAAAACGTAAACTGTTCACCTGGTGGTGTGGTCTCCTGAGTGCCGTTGTCGTTTTTTTTATACAATGGTGTCCTTCATTGCTATTATGGAGCTAAAATGGATACAATGACGATGTCACAAACATGCAAAATGTTTTTTATTTTTCACGTTTTATATATTCACTGTGCATTTTCTGGTGCATCTTTCAGCTCATTATCGTGCAATTTAGCAGCAAATATATCTCGATTATGAAAAATGTACATTGTATGGTGTTGTAGGGTCTGGAAAATATTGATTAAGCCTTCGTTTTCATGGTAACGTGCACCATAGTCTGAGCCACCTGCTCCTACTGCTGCTGTTCTTGATGGAGCGACAATCGTCCAGATGTTGAAGAGCGGCCAAAACTTTTGAAGACATCTGGTGTAGGACAGCTACATATCGGATTCCCTGAAAGGCAAAGCCTGAGCAAAGCGTGTACAGGGAGTGCATGGATGTGTTGTGAGGGCTGAATCCATAATCGGGAAACTGGAAGAAGTCTACATGTTGACAGCAACAAGAGCTCTTTAGCTTCCTCTTGAAATTACTGTACTTATCCAGGCAGTTGATGGGGATGGAAAGCTGCTTGTGGTCACAGATGAGGAGGAGGTTCTCTCTGCACCACCACTGCCTGATATGAAGTCGCCCCATGCAGCCATGAATAGGCAGACACCTCTTTCTTCACATGTAGCACATGGTCATCGCCAGATCCTCATAAGTACTGTTGACACTGACATTGCGCCATTGATCATAATGATCTCACAGAGCCTACTAGAAAATGATGAACTAGGGTGGCATTCGATTTAGCTGCCTAGCAACTATCCGCTACCCTCGGAGCAGATAAATCAGGCACCCTTCCATTGGTCCATGCAATAACAAGGTGCGACTCTGTATCATATCCCTTGCTATACATCGTAAGATTACAGTCTGGGCTACCTGTAACTCGCTGCCAGAACTCACCGATGCATTGCTTAAGACTAATGTGTGCACCAATTGATATCCCACTGGAAATTATGCATGCCATCGAGAAATTCACGATGCTGCTGTACGATTGAACAAGCACGTGCAATGATTTGAACAAAGCCAGAAAGAAGCTGCTTGCAAAAATTAATTAGGAGCAAAGAAATCCACCCACACCCACACCCACACTGCTCTGGTCTGGATGAGCCGCACAGAGCAATTCTCCCCGAGGCTTCACAAACCTGCTACCAACTGGTTTTCTGTGGCTGCAAGAAAGGATGCATAAAGTGCTGCAAGTGCAATAAAGCTAATCTTCAATGTACAGCTGTGCTTTTGTGAGCGGAATGTATGGAATATGGCTAATGGCTGGGCCATTAGCAGGATAACATGTAAAAGATTACGAGTACATGATATTATTACATCATGGCATCCAAAAAGAGTTGTGGTGTTGCTTACGCAAGCACCAAATAAAAATGAGTAATACATGCAGGTCATTTTTCACCGTCTACCAATAATACTACTTTTAGATGAATCATAAATATCTACGAAATCAGAGAGCCGTTGGTCTGTCTGTCTGTGTCGCCATTTTTCTCAGACATAGCTGAAGGAATCTTCGTCAAACTTTCAGAAGTTCATCAGTGAGTGCCTGGGAGTGTTTACGGCAAAAAAAAACCCAAAAAAAAAAAAACGTTTTTGGGGATTAAAAGACAAAATGGCTCTATGGTGCCTAAGCCTTTTTGATTAATAGCAGTTATATACAAGCACACATTCGCATAAGTAAATACAAAACAATCACCAGACATTTGAACACAAATAATAAAACCATTTCGGCAGCGGTCAAAGTTGGTGGTAAGGCTTCTTCTTCTTCCGTAACGTCATCATACTTAACTCAGAAACGTGATGAACTCATGATGCTCCTGCCTCACACCTAGCTCGGCTTCACGCTGTTGAAACCAAAGCTTTCAGAATCATTGGAATCTCCCACGATGAAGCTAACTCCGAGGGCCTTTTACTCACTCACCGCAGGCAGGTTGGTGGTCTTTCTGTCTTCTACCGACTCCTCTCCGGCCTTGCTCCCCCAGCTCTGTCCCCCCCAATATTCCTACAGGTCACACAAGATCTGCTTGCAACCTCTTATGCTTAAACTGCCAAAATCAAGACTTTCTATTCACCTTCACTCTTTCATTCCTCTTTTCTCCCGCTTCTGGAACAAACTGCCCCACTCTCTTCAATCCCACTCCTCCCTCCAGGTATTTAAAACAGCTGTTCACCACCATCTCTTATCTTCCCCCATCCAAAACCTTGATCTTTTCTACCCCCGTGAATTCACCCCAGATGCACTTTTTTGAAATACCGACTTCCTGGAAGTCCAAGCTGTGTCCATGTGTTTTTTTTTTTACCTCGCCCACTCTCCATCCCCCCTCCCCTTCACATGCCCCCTCTCCCTCCCACAGATCTCCCGATGTCCCTGTTCTCAAATGTTGTACTTGTGTGCTTCCTTCTCTCTCCCCATCTTGTCTCCCGCTCCCTTTATCATATGTTTTATTTGTCAGTTTGTCTTTTTGTGATTAATGTTAGCTCTTACACGAGCCTCGATCTTGTATACAAATAAATAAATAAAGAAATAAATAAAACGGAACATTCAGCAGCATATATTCAACAAAAAGGTGAAATGATGATTTGACATTGTGATGGATTTTGCTTTGGATGTAATTGCTTTTCCATTATATTTTCCCTCATTTCAAATATGTTGATGTTTCTTTTTCGTTTGAGCAACGCCGGGTGCTCCAACAATAAATGCTTATGTACTTTACTTGGGGTACAAATACAAATACAACTTTGTCTGGGGGGTAACATAGGGTATGTGGCTGCGGCCTCATGCAGGGGTGTGGGGGACCGGGAGAGGGGCGTAAATTCTCTATGTAAATGTGTACCATGTAGCGCCACCTGGTGTTGGTGGCGGAGGGTATTACAATTTCCTTTTTTACCTGGGCAACACTGAGGTTAAAGCACTCTTTGCACAGGTAATTTTTTTCACCTTCCCATCCCCCCTCCCCCAAAACAGAGGGGCCTGTCAAAGCCCCCACTTCCCCCCCCAAACATGTATGTGTAGTATATCTTTCCCCTCCCTCACCTCTCGCACCCCCCCCCCCCTCCCGCAATGCCGGGTACTCCTGCTAGTTACATATACTTTTTTCCCCCAAATCAACTTTTTAAATCATAACTGAAAAGATCAAACTAAACACTGTTGTAGTTGAAAGAGGTAAGAGGTTACATGTCAGGAATATCTGCAGAAAACATGTACAAATCAAAATTAACTGGTTGCAAAGGTATTCAGCCCCTGACGTCAGTACTTGGTGGAAGCACCTTTTGCAGCAAGGGGCGAACACTGCACATTAATTTGTAGAAGCCAAAGCCAGTCTTATTATCTGTGCCACCAAAGGTGGATGGAGGTAATGTTTTCACCTCTGTCTGTTTGTGAACAAGATATCTCAAAACGTTGTGGACGGATTCGGACGAAATTTGGCAGAGATGCAGCGTATGTGGCAAGGACAAAATGATTAGATTTTGGTGAAGATCCGGATTCGGATCCGGCTACTAGAATTTTAAAGTGATTCTTCACCATTGGGAGATAGGGCTAAAAACTATACATAGCAGGATATCTCAAAAATTTATGGACGGATTTGGACGAAACTTGTTGGACCGGTTGGGTGTCTGACAAGGAAGAATCGATTCAATTTTGGTGAAGAATGTTTCTACATTATATTATAAATTCTGTATTGTGATTTTCTGGTCTACTCTGAGATACAAAACATAAACTGTTCAGCCTGGTGGAGGTATGCTCTCTACTGAGTGTCGTTATAGTCTACCAAGTTTTGGTGCAAAATGTTTATTTAATTTGCAATCAGTGCAAGATTCTGACCGAAAGTAGGTCGAGGCAAAAATCCCCTGAGATTTCACCTCGCTTGCTTTTCAGTGAGCCTCGATGTTGTATAGAAAAGAAGAAGTAAATTGGCTACATGCGTAGGGACGTGATGGTCTTCAAACAATGCGTGCATTGTATGCCTGTCTGCACTCTAGAAATAGAAGGGATTCACCAGATATTGTACCTGCAGTTAGATATTGTGGTGATGGGGGGAGATGGGAGGCCTGACTCTCATCTAAGCAAAGGATGGGTGCAGCCTTTAAATTCTTCTTGTGAATACATGTGAGCAGGATTCGATTAGATTACGAACTGATAAGCCTGGTGTTGGCTTAATGGTTAGGGTGATGGCTTGGAATTCTAGGGACCCCGAGTTCAAATCCCGGTCGGTTGTTGAATTAACAACAGGTGGGGTTGACTCAGCCTGCCATCCTTCCGAGGTCGGCAAAATGAGTACCAGCTTGCTGGGATGAATGAGCCATTGGAGTATCCTGCGTAGGAGTGGCGACCCGACCAGGATTGTGCCCAATAGCCAAGAAACTGCTTCGGCAGCCATATGCATCTGAAGATGCAAGAGTGGTCATCATCATCATCATCATCATCATCATGCCACTGTAAGTTTTGTGTTCCTGTAATTTTTGCCAATAACTATGCCACAGTACATGCAGACCCGATCCTACTCTCTTCAAAATGTACTCTTGGATCTTTAACATCCACTAGTAAATAAATAGCTAGCAGACAGGACATGCGGCTTATTGTCCTTCTGAAAGACAATGCACTCATTGATGCAGCCAATGAAATACCAAGACTTGTAATCGGGTCAGGAATCAAGCCCAGACTAGACAGCTCACAATGCTGGTAAAATCCTCACAGTTTAAGCTTAAAAGAATGCCTTAAAAAAAACAAAAGCAAAGGTATCTTATTGAAATAAAAACAAAATGAAAAACATTTCGTGCTTTAATCAATGTTTTAATGAGGTTTTCTTCTGTTTAAAAGGAAAGGAGGGCAAGGAAGCAATGTTAAGAGAAGAGGCCAAAAGAAGAAGAAGAAGAGGAGGAGGAGGAAGAAATGGAAGAAAGAGTATAATTGAACGAGGAAAGAAAAGCATAAGGAAGGAGAGCAAGTTTGATGTTCTAAATGTAATCCACATTGAAAATAAATTGTTTAACGTTTGGAAATAAACGTTAATGTTTTACCTGTTGTAGTCACGTCACCTGGCACTGAGGCAACATGTTCTGCTCAATGTACCGCTTACAATAGTGCAATGGACAACATATGGCAAAATTATTTTCCACCACCACGTCATCTTTCGTACACGCACACCGTGGCAATTATTTTACATTTTTACATCAAAAGCTTGCAAACATATTCATACAAATATGCAAAATACAGAAAACAGGGTAAACCCCCTCCCCCTACTCCACCCCCTACCAACCACCACCAGGTATCTGTACACTATAGTAAAATTAATGGAACAATTCACTCCCCATCTCCAATTCCTACCCCCACCCTGACGCAATGCTTAATAGTAATAGAATGTACACGTCAAGTCAAGATCATTTTGAGTGCTTTCGTTCTGAGAAAGGTATCAGACGTGTGAGAAGGAATGAGGATTTTTTTTTTTTTTGCCAAGCTAGCAGCACTTGAGGATCTTCGACAGCCCGAGTTGAGAGGTACTCAGGAGGGGAGGGGGAAGAAAAATCAAGTGTAGCAATGGAAGCATAAATTGAGAGGAAAAGCGACCACCAAAAGTTACACATTGTTTTGTTCTATAATTTGACAATTCTACAAATAACTTCCTGGTGAGTAGGTGCATAATATTAGGTAGGACTCGTGAAGGTAAAAGTTTTTGAGTCGACGCATTGGTGATGTTCCTATTTAGGATTGCTCCAAGATCAGGCCACACCCGATAACTGGCCGACCAAAAACTCGCAATCTTAGCCTATACTCACTCCCCTAACTAATCTATGCCACATCCATCAGCAAATACTAGCGAGCAGATTCACCTCCTCCCCCTTCAGAAACACCTTCCGGATACATAAAACCTAACTGAATCAAACACCAACGTAATCGCATTCATTTGCAACAAGGTACAAAACGATAATTATGAATATTACAATCAAAACCAATTTCTCCATTGCAAGGTCGAGACAAAAATAAATCTACCTTGAATTGGACATCCCATGGACAGCAGAAACGGAGGCCCAAGGAGTCAGAACCCCTAGATTTTATTTTACATGGTGTCGGCGATTTGTCAAATCGATGGACAAAGCAGCACGGAAATGTTCAAACCCAACCAAAAACGAGTGAGCATCCTAATCTGACGGCACAAAAGAAAACAGCGTACCGGATGGAGATGTACGCTGTCAACTCGAACATCTGCAGATGAAATGTGGTTAAAAATAAAATAAAAAAAGCATTATGACCACAACAGGAGAATGTACAGGGGAAATATTATGACATCACAGCTTGCAAAATAACTTGTACTTTGTTGCTATACACTACTACAAAAATAAATAAAATATCATACAACATTTTTCGAACAGAATAACTGAGAGAAAAAAAAAATGGGGAGGATAACTCCTTCAGAGGAATTATAATTACATATGCAAACTCATTTGAGATGAAACACCAAAAGCTGAGACTACATAGGGAATCCAGTTTTGAATCGGCGCTCGTGGAAGACGGAAAAATGTCGACCCGCCGCTATCGATGGTAAACGCCATGTGGAGAGAAAAGTCAAAAGAGTAGCGTTGGCAAGTCTAAGGCCTGCCCTCTATGCATGAGGCTGTAAAAATGGGCTTCGCGGAGCAGTCTGTTGATGTTTCCGTAAAGTGATGGGTTCGGAAGCGATGGAGATGTGCCACCACTGGGAAAGCCGCTTGAAGAACCAGGGGTCGAAGGAGAGACGTGACCCTCAAAGCTACAGTCGCTGGAGCTGGTCTGCAGCAAGTAATGGAGAAGTGGAAAGCTTTAATCATAATAGACATACATGATATATCCATGAGATGTAAAACAATCAAAACTTCCCTTCCAAAATAACAAGTCAACTACAGATATCCTATCCTACTCGCTATATAAAACTAGAGTTTGTAGATCACCTTACCCCACACAGTTTTGAGATAAATATCATAACTAGAACGCCACTTGGTAGAGCGCATACCACCACCAGGCTAAACAGTTTACGTTTTGTATCTCAATGATAGGCTGGAACTAGATTCGGAACTGAACCAAAATCTAATCGGCTTGTTCTTGTCACCTAACCAACTCGTCCACCAAGTTTAGTCATAACTCGCCCATAACTTTTTTTAAACTTCCTTGTCACACACACAACCTGTCCACCAAGTTTTGTCCAAATCCATCCATAACTTTTTGAGATATCCTGCTATGTATCAGTTTTAGCCCCATCTCTCAATGGTGAAGAATCACCTCAAAAATTAAGCAACTCTCAGATCCGAATCCATATTCAGATCTTCACCAAAATCGAATCGATTAATCCTTGTCATACACCAAATCTATCCACCAAGTTTCGTCCAAATCCGTCCATAACCTCTGGAGATATCCCGCTATGTATAGTTTTTGGTCCTATTTCCCAATGGTGAAGAATCACTTTAGAAATTCCAGTACATGGATCCGGATCTTCACCAAAATCGAATCGTTTCGTCCTTGTCACATACCCGACCTCTCCATAAAATTTCGTCCACATCCGTACACAACGTTTTGAGATATCTTGTTCACAAACAAACAAAGACAGGGGTGAAAACAAAACCTCCATCCACCTTCGGTGGCAGAGGTAATAATACAAGTGGAGGGAAATATATAATACAACAAGAACATAGGCTACAAGCAGCAAATTTCATTGGTTGTGATGATGTAAAACGTAATATTTTGTCCTGAACGGAAGGATTTTGAAAGTGACAAAAGACTATTTGTGTTCCACAGTGTTCAAGTATATAATTAAATTGGAAAAAAAATAAAGACTTTAAAGGTCGTAGAAAAAAAACATTCCGGAAATTTGCCGCAGTTGATGCAGCGTCTTTGACACCACCCTATTTAACGCGTTACACTAGTTCTTCGTGCTTGTTTTTTGTGTCCTTTATGATGTCCTGAAAAACAGTAAGTTTCCTGTTTTGGAATGATTTTCAATCTTGTTTGACTGCCAGACACGCAGATACAGCACAATTTTTATTTAATCTCACTCCTCACTACACATGCACAATTGGGACAAATTCAGAGCCATAGTACTGCTAAACTACAGGTTCAATTTCCGAATCATGTTCCGAATAGTGTTTGAAAATATAACATTCAATTTAAATTAAGTTGTTCTTTCATCATAAACTGACATTTGTAGACAGGACAGACAGAAGTGAACCAATTGCATAACTCCACTTTTTGCATAGTGTGTGGGGGTATTGTAATAAGGCAATGTCTGCATGTCTGCGCCTTATGGAATCCCAAATGGCTGGAACGACTTCCACCAAATATTGTATTCATGCTTGGGATACCCAGGCTCAGGTCAAGGGCATCAAATCTCTCTGCTTTAAATCTACATATTTTTAACATATAAAATAGCACCATTGTAGGCCATATCTGGCATTGGAAACAGAGCACATTACAAAAATATTATTGTGATCACAGGTTCAAATTTCATAATGTGTCGTGTTATCCATGTCTCCTATAGTCCTTGTAGTTTGGCAAAATAGCCTAGAGCAGAGGTGACAAAAAACATGCCCCACGGGGTTGGGTCATGGTCCCCCTTGGTTTGGCCCTCTTAAGGGAGGCATAGCTTTGTTTCGTTTTGCACTGACTGTGAGAATGCCTTTTAATATATGACCATTCTTCAATAGATATTAGAAGAAGAAAAAAAGCTAATATTGTAATATAACCCTCCGCGGATATTTTCTACCCCCGTTAACTTTCCCCTCCTTCGATTAAAAAAAAATTACAGATTGTTTTGAGAAAGTGGGGAAGCAACGGTGGCATAGATCGCTGCATTGTCGAGCAAGGTGTAGAAATGGAGCACGAGGCAAGAAAGAGAAAGCAGGGAGCAGATAAACGTCAATTTCAAGAAATATGAATCGAAAATGACTTTTTCCACAGACGTGAAAGACAAGTCAGTATGTCTTATCTGCAGGAGTCTGATGCGGTAATTGTGCTAACTGTACAGACACATCAGATTCTGCGCAGCTTTTGATTTTCTTTGATTTGGGGGGGTCAGTGAGAATTTGAGTGACATTAGTCAGTCAAAGTTGTTGTTGCTGTGGAGCCCTAGACAGTTCTCGTGAACATGCCCACGGGCACGGAAACAGCCGATCGATCTTGCAGGAGCGACCCAGAGATCCCCCACATCTAGAATGGTGTACCCACGCCTTCACGATGTCAGGGCCATGACACAGTTAGAGTGAGAGAGAGGGAGGGAGAGAGAGAGAGAGACAAGAAGGAAAGGGCCGGTCCATGGGGACTGATCGGCACTCTGACCGTGACCGCATTGCCCCGACGAATCCAGGCAGCAGGGAAGAATGGGGAAGATTTGGCCCCCAACTTGACTCAAAGTTGAGGACAGCAGTGGTAAAGTTGGAAAATTAACAATTCATTTTGCATCAGGAATAACCACTCAAATATCTGTCGGTTTTCGAGGTGATGAAAGACATGATTGAAAGGGTAAATTTGTTTTGATCAAAAGCACTTAATCATCGGCAGTTCAGATCCATGTTGGAAGAAATGGGTGCCGGATATGGGGACGTGCTGTGCTACCAGGAAGTCAGGAGGTTCATTGGCTGAGACGAGGAAAAGTGCTCTAACGTTTTTATAATCTCTGAGAGGAGATAAGATTTCCTAGCAAAGCAAAGGGAGTGGGTGGAGTTATTTTTCAAATGAGAAACGGCTCTCTGATCTTGCTGTTCTTGTCAACATTACTACTCAGCTTAGCAATCTGATTTCACACCTGCAAGGAAAAGGGCAGCTCATCAACTAGCTGTTTGACAGCACAAAGGCATTTCAGCTGAAACTTCAGCGACAAACGCCACAAAACAGCTGGTAACTGTGTGCACTTCCCCATCCTAAAATAACCGAACTGCACGCAGAGCCCTGCCGCTAAGAAAGCAGCTGAGTATGGCGAATTCGTCACAGATCTACTGTAAGAGTTTGGTTCTCGTTTAAAAGAGAATGAACGGCCAGCGAGCATCAACTCTTGGAATCTCCTGTGATGAGGCCGGGTCTATGGGCCTATCACTTTCAAATTGCAGACAGATCGGTGGTCTCTTTGTCTTCTACCACCTCCATTTTGGTCTTGCACCCTCTGCTCCGGTCCGTGCTTTGTGTCACCCTCCACCCCAGGCTTCTGCAAGGCCCATGTGTCCACCATCAACCCCCTTCTGTTGAAATTCCCAAGATCTAGAATCAGTGCTAACCTCAACTCATTCATTCCTCTTTTTTCCTGTTTGTGGAACCAACTTCTACATTCTCTTCAATCTCATTCTTCCGTCCAGGTTTTCAAGTCAGCTGTTCACCACCATCTCAGATCATCCACCATCCAAAATCATGATATTTTCTACATCCGTTAACTTTCCCCAAGCTTACCTCTTTCCAACTTTCCTGTTTTCCTTCTTGAGAATTTGCTTCCGTATCCATCTTGTCCACCCCCCCCCCCCCCCCCCCCCGTGTCCTCCCCTAGTCCTCATCCCTTATCTTGGGAGTCCTGTCTATTTTATCTCTCAACCCAGCTGGTGTGTTTCCCCCTCTCTTTCTACTGTTCCTTTTGTTCTGTTGCATCCTGATAAGTTATATGGCCTAGCTCCTCCACGAGCCTCGACTCTGTTTAAAAAAAAAAAAAAAAAATTTTTTTTTTAAAAATTGCATACACCTTTTCTTCTAATGTGGACATTGCACCTGAGGAGTTGCAAATGCAGTTTATTGAATTTCAGTGTGACTTGGTGTTGAGAGGGATGGCGCAATTTCTCTCCAGGCATTCTACAAATACGTCTGAGCATAAAAATACCCAGGGATCAGTGGAAATGCTCTTCCTCTTCAGAAGCACAGGCTATGTCTACGAACAGTTTTTCAGTGTGATGAACATAAAACAAAAACAATGTAAAATCAAACAACAAAGCATAATAATAACAACAACAAGAGAGACCAGTATTCCCCATGTTTCTTAAGAATTTAATTCAGGGAAATCTTTGAAAATTTCATTTTTATTGTTTTGGCCCACAGCTCACTGCTGAAATAAAAAAATGACCCAGCAAGCTAAAAAGTTTGGGCACCACTGGCCTAGAGGTACATGCACATACTTATGAGCTGTCTAGCCTCGGTTTGAATCTCAACCCAGCTATAAACTGCCACCCTGGCGTTTCACATGCAGGGTAAGACATCAATGTGTGCCGCCCATCAGATGGACGTTGAGCCGGAGGACCCGTCCACCAGAACCAATTGTTGGTAAACGTTAAAGATCCCACTATCTCTTTTGCGAAGAGTAGGCAAGTTATCACCGGAAACCTAAAAAAAACCTATAAACTCCTGCGTAAAGTATGGGTAGCAAGTGCCAGTAGTGTGATCTTTTTTGGATATCCCTTGACACATTACGTTACTTGCTATCTGAGAGTGGTTGTCTGGGCCCACACTATAAACAAATTCAGGTTCACCGGTTATTCACATTAGACGACGGATTCCTGAGAAATGTGAATGTTAGGTGTATTTTTGGGTAAAAGTTGGGAACTTCACTTTTTAACATAATTAGGGTATGCTGAATTTGATTAACCCGGTTCCCAAGCCGAATTATTATTACTAGGGCATGCCCGTACTATATCTATATCTAAAATTATATCCCCCCCTCTATTTACATGAAATGGTTTGGTCCATGAAATGTTTTGGTCCATTCGCAACGCCAAAGCGAACGGCGAACGCTTTACATGAAATGGTTTGGTCCATGAAATGTGTTCGTCCATTCGCAACGCCAAAGCGAACGGCGAACGGCTTGCGAGTACAGTGACAATCCCCCCCCCCCCCCCTCTATTTAGATGAAATGGTTTTTATTAGTTTTAAAACATAGTTTAACGCCAACATAGCGGCAACATAGTTTGCAAACGTGAAATAAATGAATACGCTCTCAAATGTGCCATCCGAGGCAGAGTGTGTCCGCCACGTTCGGCACACGCGATAGCTCGCTGCTCTCTGATTGGTTGAATCGTTTTTTGGACATAGCTCGGTAAGTAATTGTCCGATTAATATGAAACCTTGAAAAGGCACATCCTCGGGTCCCCAGCAATATACCTGGCAAGTTTAAAGTATATCGGACCCGTGGTTGTCGAGAAACAGCGGTCACAGACAAACGTACAAACAAACAAACACACAGAGATTACTGGAATTATAGATAGATTATTTTTTGAGTTTTGAATAAACTGCTGAAGAACTTGGGCATTGGTGAACTCACAGAGGAGACAATCAAATCTGCAGAAGCGTTCGTCTGCAGAATATATAATGTGTACAGAACAACCTCTGTTGATTCAGCATGACATATGTTGTTCTCCAAGACTGGTAAACCAGAAGCAATGTTACCGACAAGTGATGCTCTTCATTTCCATTTGATGCGAGTACACTATCAAGCCATGGTATGGAGAAATGCTCATTGTGCCATACCTGACCTTCCTGCACCTGTGGAAATGGGATGGAAACGTGGTGATTCAGGACTAGAACCTATTCTGATGTCCCAGATTCCAATCCCTATTCCTATTCCTATTCTGATTGATTCCAATCCCAGAAAGTTGCCTCAAGATGATTTGTTGTGCATTCCAGAAGCAATGTTAGACTCAACGCTACAAATGTCGCTATTCAGAGTTGAGGTGCACATCAATGTGTGCCTGTCAGCAACAGAGTGATGATCAGACCCCTTGTATGAATTTGATGTAGTTTGGCAAAACAACATGTGTGACATTCCTGAATGTTTGTGCTTCATGGCCATGTATACTTAATTTTAGAATAAATGGTTGTATGAAACATAGTCTTATTAAAACCATTTCCCATTTTATCGTGTCCAATTTCAATATCAGTTTGAATGTCACTTTCAATATGTCGCCAACCATTTATATAGACGAGTCTGATTTATGAAAAAAGGCCATGTATAAGCTTCTAGGTGCATTTTGGGGTAAAAGATGTAAAGTTAAAGTAAAAGAGCTGCATGTATATACATGATATATAAATGCTTGTTCAGAAATATTCCAAAAATGGCAATTTGGCGGCCATTTTGTTTATGCTAATTAGAAGATCAAAACCTCAAAATTCGGCTTGGGAACCGGGTTTATCGAATTCAGCATACCCTAATTATGTTAAAAAGTGAGGTTCCCAACTTTTACCCAAAAATGCACCTAGAAACTTATACATAACCTTTTTCCATAAATCCGTCTAGTCTACATGTCACATGAGCACAGCTGTCTTTGGGTTCCAAGGCCGACTTAGATTGTCCTTTGTTCGGCACATGATAAATGTACAATATTATCAACGAGACTTGGACACATTAAATAAACTGCCCAATTCTTCTTTGGCGACGAAGAAGAAATTTCAACACAGAACAACAATTAGATTCTTAGAGCCTCCTAGAGACATTTCCCACCTTGGAGGTAAAAACAATTTTCAGATGGCAAGACAATGGCCTGTATAACAAATGATTAGCCAAAAACAGGTTTTTAAAATATGAAATTGCTGTCCAAGGAAAACCATCAAATTATATTTTATATCATTCGGCCTATAGTTTCTGCAGTCATACCAGGAAATCCCATTATAAAGCCACCAACATATAACAGGTTCAAAGAATATAAAAACTACAACGGCACTCGGTAGAGTGCATACTTCTGCCAGGCTGAACAGTTTATGTTTTGTATCCCACTGATAGGCCGGATCTGGATCTGAATCTGAACCAAAATCTTGTTCTTGTCACCTAACCAACTCGTCCACCAAGTTTCGTCATAGCTTGTCCACAACTTTTTGAACTATCATGCTATATGTCGTTTTTGATCCAATTTCTCAATGGTCAAGAATCTGTTACAAAATTAAAAATTACTCGTATCCAGAACCGGATTCGGATCTTCACCAAAATCGAATCGATTTGTCATTGTCACACACCCAAGCTGTCCACCAAGTTTCATCTGAATCCGTCAATAACTTTTTGAGATATCGTGTTATATAGTTTTTAACCCTATCACTCAATGGTGAAGAATCACATTAAAAATTCTCGGACTCGAATTTCACCGAAATCTAATCAATTCTTCCACGTCACAAACCCAGCCTGGAAAGCAAATTTTGTCTGAACCCGTCCACAACCTTTTCAGATATCCTGCTCTCAGACAAACAAACAGAGACAGACAGACAGGGGTGAAAACGTACATCCACAACCAAAGGTGGACAGATGTTAACAAAGTTGAAGCATAACGAGGCAGCAAATACGAAATAAAAATGCAAAATACACAAGTAAATAAAGACTAAAAGTGCTAATGGATACCTTACCTCGGATTCACAGGGCTCCGGGCTGGCTTGTAGACAAGTCACCTGTGAGTCCAGGAGGGGCCTTTTGCAAAGTGGCAATACTTCAAATTCCCCTGGATTGGAGCGTTTCCTGAGTGGGGCAAATTGGTCGTAATAAAAACAGCACACGTCCCCATATTTATCAGCACGGCATGAAATTTCTGGAGTTAAAGCAAATTAAAGAAGATCGATTCAAAATGTTTTGGCGATTGAGTCGTGACCCGCAAAATGTACCTTTTGCTTGTGATGGGTTTGGAGGCATCCATAGTTGTGGAGTTTAACAAGCCCGCAGCCCAGAGCATACCAACCACTAATAAAATCACTACACAAAAAGAGGAAACAAATAACTAAATAAAAATGCATGACACAAAGAAAAATAAACAACCTGACCGACTTTGGACTTATGACAGCAATGTTGAGCTTATTACTATGACTACTGCTACGATTATTATGAGTATCATTATGACCTCAATGACTCCAATTATGCCCACCTTTGGGGTAGGTGCCGGTGATATTATTCGCAATTTGTAATTTGTTCAGGGTGCCAGTGATAACTCGCCTACACTTAACAAATTATAGCTTGGGACCTTCAACATCTAATGTCAGCAGATGGGACACCCGGCTTAATGCCAAACCGAGAGACAGCGCACTCTGTGATGCAATGCCTTGCCTGTAAAGCACCAATCTGACAGTTTACAGTCTGCTTGGGAATCGAATGTAGCTCAAAGGTAGGTTCTCCATCTCTGCTCAATCCTGTCAAATGTTGAGCTGTATGAGACAACATAAAATGTTACAAACCAAACCTCCATTCTGAGTCTAACAGCAGTTGTCGGTCTGACTTGTGCTCATTCAATAGTTGGACATGTGGCACTCAGTCGGTCAGAGGTCATCAAGTCACTTTAATCCATAAACATGGCAGCCCATGGCCATACATTAGTGTATACCAGGTTGGTTCATACAACATAGTCCAATATATGTTGTTCTGCACAGAAATCTGTAAATATGCCATATACATATTATTTGTGCTAACTGGAGGAAGGACAAATTGAGAAGAGGCAAAGAAGGTGACATGACATGTGAAAAAGGATTGGTGTGCCATAGTTTGGATGGATGAGGGGGAGAGAAGCGCGACATCTGGAGAAAGGGGAAGAAGAAGACGAAGGAGTGGAAAAGAGAAGAAGAGTGACATCTGGTAGGAGGGGAAAAAGAAGAAGGGGAAGGGGAAAATGGATGGGTAAAATGTTTTTGTCTTTTTTGCGTATGTAATATGCAGATATCTAATTGTAAACGGCTTTGAATGCGTCAAATCGAAGCCATAAAATGGACCCAAGTGGTCAACAGTCACAGATGACCGAAGCACCCAGCACCGAGACGTAGGGCCCAAGACGTAAACACACGACATGAGTGAAAAGCGGAAACGATGAGCCAGTGGCGAAACCCTCACCATGGCATGAGAATCGCAACGAGGTTGTAAGAAAGAGGGAACAGTCAACGCCATTATTCATTAAAAGCTCACCTGCAATACTGCACAGGTAGCTGATTCGTGAGCATGAGGTGAGCAAGGCGTGCTTAGTGAGTGAGGGAAGCACCCAACTCGGCTATGATCACCGTAAAATGCGGTTGTCAAGCGCTTCAACGGTCAATCACGACGTCACAACTACAGAACGGGTACTGTACAGGGGGAAAAAAAAAAAAAGGGTAGTTTCACCTCTTTCCTTAAAAAAAAAAAAAAACCGTATCGCGTTTGTAACACACGTTATGTTTACAGTAGTGATCATAAAACGATGCCAAGAACACTATTAAAATTTAATCGTGTTCATTTCTCGAATAGTTATTATGAAGTGAAAATTGCAAAAATGACACCAGCGTTATTTTCGTCCTTTGTTTTACACCGCCTAAAAACTTGAGCAGTATCGGATGATTTATCAACAATTAAAAACATCACCTAAAGTATATTCTGTACTTACATTAATACATCACTTTATCTTCATTTATTATTTCGCAGTATAGCAATGAAAACATATAAATATATATATTTTACAATTTATTTGTTATATAGTATCTTTTATATCATTGTCTTTTTGATTCTCACGTTCGTTTTAGCAATTTATTTACGTTTGGTTTGATTTTTTAAAAATCGCAACTGGGGTGTTTTCCATGCCAAGCCAAACCGTTCCTCATCAACCGTTTCGAATGGACTGCTTGCTTGATTGCTTAAGCACTTGATAACTAAACACGCACATCCCTGTTTTAAGTTCAATAATATCCTGAGGAAACCTGGGAAAATCATTCACCTGAGGCTCAATCACTGATCGCCACACTGATGCACATACACAAGGATACACTTGGACGGGTGGACGGGTAAGTGTAATGTGAAGAAGAAGAATACGAACATATAGAAAAAGAAGAAGAATATACAAAATAACCAATAACAACAACAGTGACGATATCGATTTGTGTGACGTCCCTAAAACGAAGGAAGTTTCAGCTTTTTAAAGTTGATGACGTTATTGTTTTTAGATCGCAACCATAAGCTTAGAAAGAAAAACTGGAATTGACAGTGACTATTTTTAACGGGTGTTTGTCGTATGACCGCCATGGTTGGTTATTTTAGTAATAAAACCAGAATACGCAGCCCTCCTGTAACATTCCCACGGAATTTGTGAATACGTATGTGGTTTGGTAGGAAGTGTGAATACTTCCGGCCCATTCTTATGTCGTCTCCACTAGGTGATCAAGCGCCAAGAATAAGAATCAGGAAGCAACGCGGAGGAAGAATTTGCGTTTTGGATTAGGGAATTCGGCGATCCAGAATGTCCGACCCGCCTTTCCAACAACATTCTGCAAGTAAGGATGTGAAGTTTATTTTTCCTCACTTAATGGTTACACGGTTCATCGCAAGCCGAATCTAGTGATAATTCCTTTTTTACGAACGTGGAGAAATACAGGATTTTATTTCGGGCGGTGTATGTCCACTTTCTTGACCAATGCGAATGTTCGCATCCTACGGCCAAGATTTAACAGCCTGTGGAAGATGTGATTTAATCGTCTGCTGTGATCCTTTTGTATCCCGGGAAAATTAATTCGTTTTTGTCATCCGCTCTTTACCCCTTTTGTTTTTCTCTTCAGATTCTTTTGTTTTTCTCGTCAGGTTTTTTTTGTTTGTTTTTGTATACAAGATCGAGGCTCGTGAAAGAGCGAACATTAATCACACAGAAAGACAAACCGACACATACAACATATAACATGGGGAGCGGTAGACAAGATGGGGCGAGAGGGGGAGGAACACAAACACAACATCTGAGAGCAGGGACATCGAGAGATCAGTGGGAGGGAGAGGGCTTTGGGGGCGGGGGGCATGGCAAGGGGGGGGGGGGGGGGGGGAGGGTTGGGAGAGGTATAAAACATATGGACACTGCCAGGGCTTCCAGGAAAGAAGTTGGAATTTCAAACAAGGTGGATCTGGGGTGAATTAGTGGGGGTAGAAAAGATCAAGGTTTTGGATGGGGAAAGATAAGAGAGGTCGTGAACAGCTGTTTTAAAGACCTGGAGGGAGGAGTGGGATTGAAGGGAGTGTGGGAGTTTGTTCCAGAGACGGGAGAAAGGAGGAATGAAAGAGTGAAGGTGAGCAGAGAGCCGAGATTTTAGGCAGTTTAACCATCAGAGTGTTGCTGGCAGATCTTGTGCGACCTGTAGGAATATTTGGGGGACAAAGCACAGAGAGAGCTGGGGGAGCAAGGCCGGAGAGGAGTCAGTAGAAGACAGAATGACCACCTACCTGTCTGCGGTGAGTGAGTGAAAGGCCCTCGGAGATAGCTTCATCACGGGAGATTCCAATGATTCTGAAAGCTTTGGTTTCAACAGCGTGAAGCCGAGCTTAGGTGTGAGGCAGGAGCACCGGCCCATAGGGGAGAACAGTATTCCATTGAGCTGCGGATGAAAGCCTTGTATGTGGTGAGGAGCTCAGGTGTGCCGAGGAAGGACTTCGCACGACGGAGGATGCCCAGTCGGCGACTGGCTTTGGAGGCCAGCTTGGAAATGTGGTTTTCCCAAGAAAGATCATGGCAGATAGTGAGACCCAAAAGCTTGAACGACAGAACTTCTTGGAGAGGATTGTTGAGAAAGTAGATGGGAGGGTTGTCCAGTCGATCTTTTCGGAGAGACATAGTAAGAGTGTGAGATTTGTCAGGATTGAAAGACATGTTCCACTTGTTTGACCAGTCTGTGATTTTGTCCAGGTCTTCAGAGAGTGAGGAGGCTGCAGACTGCCGATGTGAGGGAAGAGGAATGGAGCGGCAGAGAGTGGAGTCATCAGCAAAGAGATAGAGAGGATTTTCCAGAGAGTCGGAGAGATCATTGATGAAGACCAGAAAAAGTACAGGGCCCAGAACACTGCTTTGGGGAACTCCAGCCTGAACAGGAAGGGGAGATGAGAGAAATCCATTCAGGGCCACA